>NW_023495936.1:0-20000 GCF_904425465.1 Colossoma macropomum | reverse complement strand
CCTGACTGGACTGTGCCAGCTGTAGAGTTTGGTGGAGGAGGGATGATGATATGGGGCTGTTTTTCAGGGGTTGGTCTAGAACCCTTAGTTCCAGTGAAGGGAAATCTTAATGACTCAGCACCAAGACATTTTGGACAGCTGTACACTTCCAACTTTGTGTGAACAGTTTGGGGAAGAACCTTTCCTGTTCCAGCATGACTGAGCCCCAGTGCACAAAGCAGCTCCATAAAGGCCTGACTGGGTGAGTTTGGTGTGGAAGAACTTGACTGGCCCTCACAGAGCCCTGACCTCAAGTCCACTGAACACCTTTGGGATGAACTAGAATGGAGATTGTGAGCCAGACCCTCTCGTCCAACATCAGTGTCTGACCTCACAAATGCTCTTCTGGATGACACAAAAATTCCCACAGACACTCTCCAACATCTTGTAGGAAGCTTTCCAGAATTTTAGAGCTGCAAAGGGGGACGAACTCCATATTAATGCCTCTGGATTAAGAATGGGACTCATAAAAGCTCCTGTAGGTGCCAATACGGAGCGGCAAGCGTGACTAGACTTAAAAACGTAATTGTTGTGGGTTTGGGGACGTGTATATGTGTTATTTCTTTTGTTTTGTGCTGGTTTGTGTGGCTGGTTAGCGGGTCTCTGTAGCCTCCATTAGAGTGAGATGTGGTTGGAGGTGACCTGCCCTGCTTCATGGCCATTCTGACAGTGCTGGGTGGCAGGTTTCCCCCTGCTGCATGTAAATGAAAGACCATTCTTGTGAAGGTGTTTCTCACATTGTCTTCTTTTGCACTGATGCCACAACATGTATAGTGTTGCTGTCGGAACATCTTCTCCATTCTTCATTTTTCTTTTTTTATCATAATCTAAAAAGCCGGTTCTTATTGTTTGTTGTGTGTAAATTTTATGATGAATGAACATACCAAAAATCGTCCACAATTACGGCCATGAAAAGTTTTCTTACGTTATTTTCCATTAAAAATAAATCTCCTGAAATCTGTAACGTGCACTCTTGAGGTCTAAATGAAAATATGAGGAGTAAAAATGTTTACAGATCTTCTAAATGTATATGTAGGTAGAATAACAAAGTACAATTACTGTGTTAATGTTATATTCTGAATATTATCATCAGTGTTTAACACTGTCTCCACTCTGTCCATCAGAACATCAGATATCAGCTTCACCTGCAGACAGGCTGAGAGGCTCAGGTAAATAAATGCACCCACATGCTTACACTTTCACTCTTTTCACATAAACACATTACAAGTATTATAGTGTAGTGGTATAATATGATTTGGCTTTACAGAATTCTGATATGTGATGGGATTATATTCTGTGTGTGTATGTGTATGTGTGTGTGTGTGTGTGTGTGTGTATGTGTGTGTGTGTGTGTGTAGTCCTGCAGGGAAGGGTAGACAATAAGACTGAGGGACAGAGAGTAAAACTGACCTATAGATTGATGGATAGATTCGTACTTTATTAATTCCAGAGGGTAATTATTTTGTTGCGGTAGCATACACAAAGCACATAAAGTTATTTAAAAAAATAAATAAAAGGATCTGTAACATGTAACACAGACATTTCCAAAATAAAACACACACAAAACACTGAGCTGTAAACATTAAAACTGTAACAACTTAAACCAACATAAATCAATGTGTGCACAGTTTATACAGTGCTGAAGCACTGAGAAAATAAATATGAACACTTACTCGAGTGAGTTACTGCATTTAAGTATGTACCAAGGCACATTCAGACACTGAAGACGCTGAAATAAGTCCTATTTCAATGAAAATGGAAAAGATTATGAACTGATTATGAAATGATTGTTCATATCTTTAATATGAAATGGCCAATTAACATTTTTCAGTGCTAACAGGTGTGCTGAATGATTTTCAGGGGGTGCTAACAGGAGTGCTGAAAAATGCATGTGAATATTTTCAGTGTCTTCAGTAGAAATATGTCAAGATCAAAAGCAATAGCACTATTTTACAGTATAAATGAATTAAGCTACATCAGTATGTACAGGATGCACTACTGTGTACAGGAGTCAACATAGCAGAAAGACAGAATTAATATATTGAGCTACATAAAGAGGAGAAAAAAGAAACCAGGAACTCCAAAATGTCAGTCACCACAATATTTAGAAACTTTCTGCCCTGTGTGTTCTCTACTTAATTTGCATATCTCCCATGAGTCTTTGCAGGGCTGCTGTGCTGTGTAAAGCTGTCTGTTTCTCAGTGACTGACGTAGTGTGTTTAGCTCTTATGTTATTCATTACTGAGTTATGTGTCGTTGCACCTGGTTAAAAGTGTTAACCCTTCTGTGAATCTCAGTTTAGTATTTCCCCTGCTGTTCAGTCTGGCTGGTGGTTCTCTGACCAACCAGAGCTCCAAAGCTGGTACTGTAAGTGTGAGTGTGCTAATTAAAGAGCACTGCACATTTCCCAGAATGCTTCCTGCATTCCTTGGAATCGTAACAATATGTATTTACTGTAGTACATCTTTCTCTCTGTCACTGTCTGTGTTTGTCTTTCACTCTCTCTGCTGTTTCCCTCAGCTTTTTTTCTGAGAGGAAGAGCTTAAATTACACCTCTAGATGGACTTTTAATGAGTTCATTCTTTGGAAATGTTACACAGTAGAATGACTGGGACTTCAAAGAATTTTAAAAAACTACATACATCATTCTTAAATTAGAGATCATTTCTATAATATAATGCTGGCCAGCTTAGCTAAATAGTAATTAATGAGGATGATGCGGTTATAGACTGATAAAATTTCTTCTTCCTGACTGTGACTCTGTGTTCCAGGTAAACTCTTTGAACAGCAGTGGGGTGTGATCTACACTGCTGAACATGTCTGTGCTCTGAAAGGGTCATCAGTTACTTTCTCCTGCACTTATAAACACCCTGAAGGACTCACAGTGAATAAATCACTCTGGTTCATTGAAAGTCGCTGGCAGCGAGATGTTGAGCCTGAGGATGTACGAGAGTCTGATCAGTATAAGGGGAGAGTGCAGTACAGCCAGACCCTGAACTACTGTAGAATGACCATCACTGACCTGAGAGAGAGTGACGCTGACACATACAGGTTCAGATTCTACACTGATGTTACTGACGTCAGATACACCGGCGAACCTGGAGTCACTCTGTCTGTCACAGGTAACTCTGGATAATAAAGACCTGCATTCTGACTAATTCTGATATTCCAGTATCTGTAAAAGCGAATGAATAGATTTTTGGGTTAATCTCTGGGGAAAAAAGGAAGTTGACCTGTATTATTTCCTCTTTGACCTTCCGTGATGCAGTGTAACAAATACTTAAATAGTGATTTCAGTGTTCAGATACTGACACCTGGAACAGTTAACCGAGTATCCATACACACCCCTACTAGATACATACAGTGAGTGTAGTTAACTGTAAGAGTATCTACAGATGAAAATAACACTAAACCTTGTTTAAAATCACCTGCAGATCTGAAGGTTACAGTGTCAGATACAGATGGAGGAGTAAAGAAGCTGACCTGTAGCTCCACCTGCACTCTGCCCAGCAACACCACTTACATCTGGTACAAGAACGGACAGCCTGTATTTAACCAGAACAGAAATGAACTGAATCTGAGAGACAGAACTGTGGATGCAGGCAGCTACTCCTGCGCTGTGAAAGGATACGAGGAGCTCCGCTCTCCTGCTGTCTGTAAGACCTCACTTTAAACTGTTATAGTTCAGTTTGTTCACTGCAGTTTCTTTCATTATGGCTAATATTGTGTGTTTCAGGTGTTTTTGATGAAGGCCTGCAGGTGAAAGTGGAAGGTCCTGCAGCATCAGAGGGACAGACAGTAACACTGACCTGTAGCTCCACCTGCACTCTGCCCAGCAACCCTACTTACATCTGGTACAAGAATGGAGAGCCTGTATCTCAGTGTGAATCTGCCTCCTGCTCTGTAGCTGTGGTCAGTGAAGCGGTCAGCTACAGCTGTGCTGTTAAAGGCAGTGCTCTCCACTCTTCTCCAGTGTGTGAGTGCAGATTAGCACATACACTTATTGTATATTTAAGATTTTTTACTAAACATTGAAGAGCTTTTTCATTATCAGTCAGTGAAACTGGAGGATTGAAAGACTGGAACCCAGTTTACAGCTCTAGCAGCTGTGACTGTGATCTCTGTCAGTGTCGTTGGGTGCCAGTTATAGAATACTTAATATTCCTAATACCTCCATCAGATTCAGTGCAGAAAAATAATGGCTTAGGACGCTGGAGAAAACAGCCTTGTCCCGTCGAGAGGCTGTAGCTATGCAAACTAACACACTGTTTCAAAATGACTGGCCAAATTTTCTCTAATCGAAAGTTTCTAGTGCCTCATGGTTTAGCAAGCATGGTTGACTTAACATAGCCTGCTAATACTGCTGCGGCACACCCATTGAAAAGAACTCCTGTTAACATAGTAAACATTAAGCAGACATAATTGATAGATGGGACATAGAGTAGTTTTGCCAGTTTAGACTTGAGTTTCCGCAAAGAGGGATTTAATAATTGTATTCTGTAGTATTTTGATGTTACATCATTTAGCTTTACTGGTCTGATTTATTACCTGCTGTACGTGTTCTGATTATTCTGTTTGTTATGAACTCTGACTTAAGCTCTACATGTATTGATATTTCATTTTATTAGAATCTCTTTTATCTTTTTTACAGATCTCATATTTAGTGTTATTTGTTGAATGTTGTGCTGATTGTGTTGTTGAACAGGCTGGGTGTGATGGACTTCACTTGGTGTTGTGCTGTTTATCTCTTGGCTAATTTCTGATAAAATGGCTGTCTAGCTGTTTAGTCATGGGTTTTTGTCACATTAATGCTGTCGGGACAAAACCTGATACCTCCATTTTTGTTCATTCATTTTTGGATATAATTTGAAAAAGGCAATTGCCTCAGAATTTCATGATACATGGCCAACAGAAATGCTCCAAAGTTACTTGGCAAAAATATTTCTACATTTACTAAGTACAAAATCTGGAGCAGACCTATAGAAGTATTCAGAAGCTACACAGCATTTTCCACTAGGTGTCTACTAGGCATCCAAAGTGTCCATAACCTCTCCAACCTGTCCAAACCAAGTAAAAGTAATATTAATGTTTTTTCTAAGGAAATGATCACTCTATGCAAAATGTAAAAATGTACCCATCACCTTTGCAACACCACATATGGGAAACAGCAAAGTCATTTAGAGGCAACATCTGAACTCCTGAGGTTCTCCTGGGGTAAAAGATTAGAGAACATGACCAAATGGATAAAATAGGCAACATGAAAACAAAACTCACAAATTGTCATGCTAAATAAGTTGTAAGTAAGACAATGTTCAATAACTTGCTTAACTATATTAGTGTAATAGTCTCCAAGATTATGCAGACATACACTATATTGTCAAAAGTATTCGCTCGTCTGCCTTCACACGCATATGAACTTGAGTGACATCCCATTCTTAATCCATAGGGTTTAATATGATGTCGGCCCACCCTTTGCAGCTATAACAGCTTCAAGTCTTCTGGGAAGGCTTTCCACAAGGGTTAGGAGTGTTTATGGGAATTTTTGACCATTCTTCCAGAAGCGCATTTGTGAGGTCAGACAATGATGTTGGACGAGAAGACCTGGCTCGCAGTCTCCGCTCTAATTCATCCCAAAGGTGTTCTATCAGGTTGAGGTCAGGACTCTGTGAGGGCCAGTCAAGTTCTTCCACACCAAACTCGCTCATCCATGTCTTTATGGACCTTGCTTTGTGCACTGGTGTGCAGTAATGTTGGAACAGGAAGGGGCCAAACTCCCCAAACTGTTCCCACAAAGTTGGGAGCATGAAATTGTCCAAAATCTCTTGGTGCTGAAGTATTAAGAGTTCCTTTCACTGGAACTAAGGGGCCGAGCCCACCTCCTGAAAAACACCACCACACCATAATCTCCCTCCACCAAACTTTACACTTGGCACAATGCAGTCAGACAAGTACCGTTCTCCTGGCAACCGCCAAACCCAGACTCGTCCATCGGATTGCCAGACGGAGAAGCGTGATTCATCACTCCAGAGAACACGTCTCCACTGCTCTAGAGTCCAGTGGCGGCGCTTTACACCACTGCATTCGACGCTTTGCATTGCGCTTGGTGATGTAAGGCTTGGATGCAGCTGCTCAGCCATGGAAACCCATTCCATGAAGCTCTCTACGCTGTTCTTGAGCTGATCTGAAGGCCACATGAAGTTTGGAGGTCTGTAGCGATTGACTCTGCAGAAAGTTGGTGACCTCAGCGCACTATGCGCCTCAGCATCCGCTGACCCCGCTCTGTCATTTTACGTGGCCGACCACTTTGTGGCTGAGTTGCTGTCGTTCCCAATCGCTTCCACTTTATGATACCACTGACAGTTGACTGTGGAATATTTAGTAGTGAGGAAATTTCACGACTGGACTTGCTACACAGGTGGCATCCTATCATGGTACCAGGCTGGAATTCACTGAGCTACTGAGAGCGACCCATTCTTTCACTAATGTTTTTACAAGCAGTCTGCAGGCCTAAGTGCTTGGTTTTATACACCTGTAGCCATGGAAGTGATTGAAACACCTGGATTCAATGATTTGGATGGATGAGTGAATACTTTTGGCAATATAGTGTATCATGACATTTTACATACAACCCCTAGTCCACAAAAGTTGTGACGCTGTGTAATATGTAAATAAATGTAAATAAAAACAGAATGCAATGAATTACAAATATCATAGACCCATATTCTATTCAAAAATAGAACACATATCAGATGTTGAAAGTGAGTCATTCTACCATTTCATGAAAAATATTAACTCATTTAGAACTTGATGGCAGCAATGCATCTCAAAGTTGGGACAGGGCCGTGTCTACCATTGTGTAGCATCCCCTCTTCTTTTAACAACAGTCTGTAAATGTCTGGGAAGTGAGGAGACCAATTGCTGGAGTTTTGGGAGAGGAATGTTGTCCCATTCTTGTCTGATGTAGGATTCTACCTGCGCCAAATGTTTTCTATTGGTGAAAGGTCTGGACTGCAGGCAGGCCAGTTCAGCATCTGGACTCTTCTTCTGCGAAGCTAAGCTGTTGTGATGGATGAAGTATGTGGTTTAACATCGTCTTGCTGAAATATGCAAGGCCTTCCCTGAAAGAGACGCTGTCTAGATGGAACATATGTTGTTCTAAAACCTCTATATACTGTTCAGCATTGATAGAGCCTTTCCCGATATGCACGCTGCCCACACCATGTGCACTAATGCAACCCCAGACCATCAGAGATCAGAACAGTTTTCCATTTTACCTCAGTCCATTTTAAATGAGCATTGGCCCAGAGAAGACGGCTGCGTTTCTGGATTGTGTTGACATATGGCTTCTTCTTTGCATGATACAGCTGTAACTTGCATTTGTGGATTGTACAGCGAACTGTGTTCGCAGACAGTGATTTTTGGAAGTGTTCCTGAGCCCATGCAGTGATTTCCAGTACAGAATCATGCCTGTTTTCAATGCAGTGCCGCCTGAGGGCCTGAAGACCACTAGCATCCAAAATATACTCCAAATGTATATTATGCATTCTCTCGTGCACAAGCATGAATTTAGATGCATGTAGTCAACTTACATGTTGTGAAGGAATCAGTTCCATGTAGAAATGCATCCTCTTCCTCAGAGTCCATGCTAGCAGCCACTGAACCGTCACTCTCAGCTTCCAGCTCATTGTTGCACCTAAACGATTCCTCATGAATCTCAGCCAAAGTAAAGCTTCTCCTTGCTAAGATGTCTGTGTTGGAGATCAATAATTATTTGTGAAAAAAAACTTTAAAAGATAAATAAACCGCACTAGACGGAGTCACAAATGTGTGTTCTGCAGTGTGCCAATCAGGGTAGTCAGAGTGCATCAGGGGATGATTAATTTACACATTCCCCTCCCCCATTCAGTAGGTGACCAATCAAGGCAAGCAACCTATCTATGTTTCCATCTGAGTGAGCACTTAAAAATGTGTCAGTCACTTCGGGGACTATGGATAAACACTCTGAACGCCAGTGTGATTCAGTGCTCATGCCGTAGGTACAAAAAAACTAAAAATGAAACAAAATTAAAGCAGTTTTTGTAAAAAGAGGTGAGCAAACAAATAAGGAACTTCACTGACATTTCATTCGCTGTTCAGCAGTTTCATACAGTTGCTTTGATGGTATGTGAATTTTCTATGATGACGTCTGAAATTGTCTTACATCCTAAGCATATTTTAAAATGCTGAGTGTTTGAGGAGGCATGGTCCACTTGTAAACGGTCAGTAAAGACAAGGTGTATTCAGTATGAGATTTCTGGCGATGGTTGCTTGTAAACGACTGAAAATTGGTATGTGGGTAGTTAAACTAGTTCTAAGAAATTTGAGTTGGTGTGTTGGACAGTGTTTTAAGAATATTTGACGCTATCAAATACTCTACCTTAGATAGCCAGAACAGGCCCCTAGAGGGCACTTCTGCATAAACAGGTTAATAATGCTAACTGGTCTATAACTCAGTCAGCTCAAATCACAAGACAAACACCAAACATTAAAAGAGCAGCATAACCACAGTTTCTCCCAGAGACACACAGGGACCATATGGTGAAACACTGTGGGCCCAACTGCATCCCATTTCTGTCGTTTTTCTGCAGTGATTCCTCATGCAGCAACAAATCATAGTATGCGTTTGTAATCAGCTGACATTAATCTCAAGATCAGCTCACACCAGTATTTCCACTTAGAAAACAGAGAGAGAAAGAAAGAAAGACAAGACCAACAGAGGGCATCAACAGAAACATCTTGGACACAGCATGCCCTCCCCCCCCATGCTTTTGCACATCTACACAGCAAAGCAAAGCCTTAACATTGTCAAAAGCTTGCTGACATTCAACAGACCAGTTAGTGAGAGGAAATACCACTGAGGCAAAATTTCTACAAAACCCACAATAGTAACCTGCCATTCCCAAGAAATGTCGTAGTACACAATGACTTCTACCTCGGCATCTGAGGGTTGAACACAACCCCGTCCAACCACCTTCGCTAGATACGCAACTGTGGCTTTCCCAAATTTACATTTAGCCAAGTTCAGGGTAAGGGAACTTGAAAACCATGTCTAGTAGTTCCAAATGCTCAACCCTTGTAGAGGAATACACAACAATATCGTCTAGATATGCCTTGCAATTTTTAATTCCTGACAACATTCATTAATCGTTAAAAGGTTGCAGGAGCCTTTTTCATCCTAAAAGCTATCACTGTATACTGTAGGAAATCATCAGGCGTAGGAGATGCTGAAATGTCTGAGGCACGCTGAGTTAAGGGGACTTGCCAAAACCCTTTCAAAAGATCTAGCTTACTTACACAGTGTGCTGAACTAACACTGTCTACACAACCATCCATTCTAGGCAAAAGAAAAGTGTCAGAACAGGTGCAGCATTAACTTTTCGATAATCTGTACAGAAACATGATGTGCCTTCAGATTGTGGAACTAGAATACATGGGGAACTCTATGGACTGGAACTAGGCAAAGCAAAACCATTTTCTAATAAATACTGTACCCTTTTTCTGCCTACAGGCACGCTTAGTTGAATTTAAACCATAGGTGTTTTATTGCATCCATACGACCAAACACAAGCTGTGCAGGACAAAAACCAAGGGATTCTTGAGCAATTTCTCAAGTGGCAAAAAGTACAAACTGAACACTCTCGTCCCACTCATGATCTGCCTCAAAACAATACCTGCGCAACGTCACCTTCAATGATTGGTGAAACCACTCTAATGCAACCTGCAACTCTGTATGGTAAGCACTGGAGAACCTGTGTTCAATACACAGTGGCTTTAACACCTGAGCAAACAGTTTGGACATAAAGTTAGAACCTTGGTCTCTTTGCACATTTTGGCAGCCCAAAAATGGAGCAATATTTAATCAAGGCTTTTATAATGGCTTTGGCTTTTGAAGTATGCAATTGAATTGCTTCAGGAAATCAAGTAGCAACACACATCAAAGTTAGCAAATGCTGATGACCTGACTTTGTCTTCGGCAAAGTTCCTCCACATCATCCATTAGTATAACTTTGTTTCAAAGCATTCACCCATAACAGGTATAGGATGGAGAGGTGCAGAAGAAATAGTTGGATTAGGCTTCCCAGTAAGTTGGCATGTATTACAGGAGCAGCAGTAATGAACTATAAATATAGATATTTTTGTGATACTCAAGTGTCCAGACAAAAAATGATCATGAGCTAAAGCTAACACAGCAGGCATGATAAATTGGTACACAGTATTCAATTGAGAATCAGCCTGAGAAGAAGCTGAGGGCACCCACTTATGCATTGTTGCAAAGCAGCGCAGCTTTGCTAATAACAAGCCCTGGATAACCAGCAATGTCTGTTCAGATCTCCACAGCACCTGTATGTCCAGCAGTCACCTCCACACCCTCCCTCTTCTCAGATCCTGGTACTCCAGGCTCTGCCTGCCTGGATATCAACACCTCATCTTCTTCTATTGATATTCATGCACCCCTCCCACAGGCTGATAGCACAGACAACACAGCCTCATCTCCCCCTCTTCACACATTAACAAATCTGATCTGCAGCACCGCTGCAGCCCCCCTCCCCCTCTGCACATCTTCACTGCATATCAGGTTAGAGGTGAGCTGAGGAAACTCCACACAAGGTAGGCAGCTGGACCAGACAAAGTGTGTCCTAGACTACTAAAGTCCTGTGCTGCTGAGCTGGGGGCACCCCCACAGCACATCTTCAACCTGAGTCTGCGCTTGGGATTGGGTTCCCACACTGTGGAAGACATCATGTCTCATTCCAGTACCCAATAGGGGGCGATGCAGTGAGTTCAATGACTTTAGGCTGGTCACTCTAACATCACATGTCATGAAGACCCTGGAGCGCCTGCTTCTTCACCTTCTCAGACCCCAGGTTCAACACGCAACGGACCCCCTGCAGTTCGCCTACAGGGTGAAATTGGGAGTGGACGATGCCATGCTAAACTTTCTCCATCGGGCCCACTATAATCTGGACAAGGGTGGTAGCGCTGTAAGAGTCATGTTCTTCGATTTTTTTCCAGTGCCTTTAATACCATTCAGCCCCTCCAACTATAAGCTGGCACGGATACAAGTTGATCCGCACCTGGTCTCCTTTATTACTGACTACCTCACTGGTAGACCACAGTATGTCAGCCTGAAGGGCTGTACATCAGAGAATGTAGTCAGCAGCACTGAAGCACCACAAGGGACTGTACTTTCGCCTTTTCTCTTTACACTGTACACCTCAGACTTTAAGTAAGAGGTTTTCGGATGACACTGCCCCCATGAGTGTTGCCAACGGTGAACGTGGCAAGGACAAACTCCCTAAAAGCAAGAGGAAGAAACCTTGAGAGGAACCAAGACTCAAAAGGGGAACATATCCTCCTCTGGTCCACACCTGAGGATAGTTATGATAGTTAGTTATGTTAATACAGACTGATTACAGTTTACAGGGTTAACAGAGAGCAGCAGAGACTCCAGCAGGTCGAACTAAGAGGGAGAGACAGAATGTAACAGACTTGAGGGCTCCCTGAGATCTCAGCACCCCTCCACTCCACCATCAACAAATCTGAGTGAGCGAGTGAGAGCAATGCTTCAATTAGTAATTAAGCAGCTCATCAAACCCCAGACAGGTTATTACAATAAACATATTTATGTTTAGCTCAATTGTAACACCTGAATCTTTATCACTTTTCCATTCAGACTCCCCTAAAAACACCAGAGCGGTCGTTCTTCCCTCTGGACAGAGAGTGGAGGGAGACTCAGTGACTTTGACCTGCAGCAGTGATGCAAACCCTCCTGTTCTCTCCTACTACTGGTTTAATCAGAGATCAGACGTAGAGCTGGGAACAGGACAGAATTACAGCATCACCAGCATCAGCTCCCAGCACAGCGGACTCTACTACTGCACCGCTCACAACCAGCTCGGACAGAGCAGCTCAGGACCCTCCCGTCTGGATGTGTTATGTGTTTGCATGTCTGCCAGTAAGTTCCCAGTTGTCTGTTTACATTACTGTGTACAGGGTTTGTTATCAACTTCTTAAGTGTGGAGTTAATTTTGTACCAAAAGTTTCAAATAAAATACATGAGAAAAATATTAAGTATCGAAACGTCCAAAATATTTTGCAAATGCAAGTAATGAGAGTTAAATCACACTGAAATGTTTCAAAAAGATTGCTACATACATGATGAAAAGTGTCTAGAAATGGTGATTGGAGAGCTGAGGAAAATGAGACAGGTCTTGAGATGACTTTTCCATGAAGACATCTGTTAAAAGTTTTGTTAAGAGCATGAAATTTGTCAGAGGCAGCCGCCTCGTTATTCTCATTGCAGAAAAAACCCTGTATCATTAACTGAACCTGCTCTGAGCTTTATAGTATTGAGGATCTTCTACTCCCAATAGTACCGCACTGGTTTTTGAGTCTGTTTCATTACAGTAGTTTTGATTTGATATTGTTTAAGTGCAATAAAATAATGACTTAATTATATGGTGGTGTAATTAATTACATTTGCATTTAATTTATATTATGTGTAGACAAGTTGAAATCAGTGTCACAATGTAGCTCCTCCGCTGTAACTGCTGTAGACTGGATGGTGGAGCTAAACTGCTGTAGCTGAATGGTGGAGCTAAACTGCTGTAGACTGAATGGTGGAGCTAAACTGCTGTAGCTGAATGGTGGAGCTAAACTGCTGTAGCTGAATGGTGGAGCTAAACTGCTGTAGCTGAATGGTGGAGTTAAACTGCTGTAGCTGAATGGGTGGAGTTAAACTGCTGTAGCTGAATGGTGGAGCTAAACTGCTGTAGCTGAATGGGTGGAGTTAAACTGCTGTAGCTGAATGGTGGGGCTAAACTGCTGTAGCTGAATGGGTGGAGCTAAACTGCTGTAGCTGAATGGTGGGGCTAAACTGCTGTAGGCTGAATGGGTGGAGCTAAACTGCTGTAGCTGAATGGGTGGGGCTAAACTGCTGTAGGCTGAATGGGTGGAGCTAAACTGCTGTAGCTGAATGGTGGAGCTAAACTGCTGTAGCTGAATGGTGGAGCTAAACTGCTGTAGCTGAATGGTGGAGCTAAACTGCTGTAGCTGAATGGTGGAGCTAAACTGCTGTAGCTGAATGGTGGAGCTAAACTGCTGTAGGCTGAATGGTGGAGCTAAACTGCTGTAGGCTGAATGGGTGGGAGCTAAACTGCTGTAGGCTGAATGGGTGGAGCTAAACTGCTGTAGCTGAATGGTGGAGCTAAACTGCTGAAGGCTGAATGGTGGAGCTAAACTGCTGTAGGCTGAATGGGTGGAGCTAAACTGCTGTAGGCTGAATGGGTGGAGCTAAACTGCTGTAGACTGAATGGTGGAGCTAAACTGCTGTAGGCTGAATGGTGGAGCTAAACTGCTGTAGCTGAATGGTGGAGCTAAACCGCTGTAGACTGAATGGTGGAGCTAAACCGCTGTAGCTGAATAGTGGAGCTAAACTGCTGTAGCTGAATGGGTGGGGCTAAACTGCTGTAGGCTGAATGGGTGGAGCTAAACTGCTGTAGACTGAATGGTGGAGCTAAACTGCTGTAGCTGAATGGTGGAGCTAAACTGCTGTAGCTGAATGGTGGAGCTAAACCGCTGTAGACTGAATGGTGGAGCTAAACTGCTGTAGCTGAATAGTGGAGCTAAACTGCTGTAGCTGAATGGGTGGAGCTAAACTGCTGTAGGCTGAATGGGTGGAGCTAAACTGCTGTAGACTGAATGGTGGAGCTAAACTGCTGTAGACTGAATGGTGGAGCTAAACTGCTGTAGGCTGAATGGGTGGAGCTAAACTGCTGTAGCTGAATGGTGGAGCTAAACTGCTGAAGGCTGAATGGTGGAGCTAAACTGCTGTAGGCTGAATGGGTGGAGCTAAACTGCTGTAGACTGAATGGGTGGAGCTAAACTGCTGTAGACTGAATGGTGGAGCTAAACTGCTGTAGGCTGAATGGGTGGAGCTAAACTGCTGTAGGCTGAATGGGTGGAGCTAAACTGCTGTAGGCTGAATGGGAGGGTCAAATTATGTGAGCTGTTTAAAATAATTCAGACCCACTAAATGTTTTTGTAAATCTGGTAGTTTGTTTAACAGTGTTTATCTGTATGAATGCTCTAAAAGGTTCTTTATCTCCATTCAGCTGGGCTGTGGAAGCAGTTTGCTGTTTGGGGAACTGTTGGATTCGTTTCTGCTCTGGTTTTGTCTCTTATTAACGCTGTTGTCTGCTTTCGGTGAGTGACAGTGTTCTTTGTTTATTACCATGAATATCTGAATATGTATCTAAATGCAGTTTTAATCATGAACTCAATTTTGTCCTCAAATAGAAACTGTTAAATCAGCCTGTTTGTGTTTAATCTGTGTGATTAGGAGGAAGAGAGGAGCAGTGAGAGGAGCTGATGTTCAGGTAGAGAGAAAGGTTTACTTTTTCTGTTCATAAACATGTTTCTAGAACAGTGATACCAGAGATGGTATTTTGCCTGTCAGTGTTGCTCCAGTCCTCTAATGCTGTTCTTCTGCAGCTCACAGCAGCGTGAGGCTCCATACAGCTTCAAATTATACAGTTTTCACTCCAGAAAAAATCTTCAGTCTGATGGAAAATGAAGCTCTAGCTGAAGTAAATGTGGCGTTTAAAGAAAAGAGGCAAAACTACTTGAAACAGTGGGTTAACATGTAGTTTATGTGATGTTAGCACATAGTTATGATAGCTGACGTTCACAGCTAATGTAGCTGAAGGTTTAATAAATCACAGATTTCGTTGAAACTTCAGCTGGATTAGCTGTTGTGCTGGCTAGTGATGTAAAATTAATCCTGCCATGGAAGAGACTCGCAGAAATGATTTTATTCAAAAGAGCGCTCTGTCCATCTGTGTCACCAACACCCAGTCTAAACAGACGTTCAGAGACACAGCTCTTATACCTTGTCATCGACCCCCAGAGGTACCACCGTAAAAGACAAAAGTCAGTGTTCTCATAATATTGGATCCTGTCACAAAGGTCCAGGGTTGGCTTCCTCAGGGACTCATATCCTGTTGTGAATACCTTTGTGTCGTAAACTGAGTGTTCTGTCCCAGGAAGGCCAGATCATCCTTAGGGGGTGTCGTACAGGCCGTTTGTTGTTATTGTTCAAAACATGAGAACGTCGTATGAGAACCCATTAGCGTTAATCCTGCTTAACAATGAATAACAATTAAAGGAAAAAAAACAGAAAATAAAACAATTCCTAACAATTCCCCCAATCACATCTGAAGCGTCAAGTTTGCTTAGTGACATGACTGATCCATTATCATTTATCAAAACAGAAGTGTTCATACTTCCATCTAAATAATCAGAATTAAAATTGACAAGCCGCTCCCAGGCCAACTTGGAGATATAATCCTTCCAGCGGGTCCTAGGACCACCCTGTGGTCTTGTCCCGATATGCCGTGCCTGGTACACCCCCACCAGGAGGCATCCACCTCAGCTGGCTCCTCTCAATGCGGAGGAGTAGCGGCTCCTCCCGGATGACCGAGCTCCTCACCCTATGAAGTAGAGTGTAGCCCACCACCCTGCAAAGAAAGCTCATTTCCACCGCTTGTATTCGTGATCTCATTTTTTCAGTCATTACCCAGAGCTAATGACCATAGGTGAGGGTCGGGATGTAGACCGACTGGTAAACGGAGAGCTTCGCCTTATGGCTTAGCTCCCTCTTCACCAGTACAGTCCAGTACGGTGACCGCATTACTGCTGCCGCCTGTCCCAGCCTGCGGTCGATCTCACGATCCCTCTTCCCGTCACTCGTGAACAAGACAGACAAACCACTGAAACTGAGATGAGGCTGTTTTAGCTTCAAACTCGAACACTTGAGTGAGCTGTACATGCTCTACTCATCATCATTGTTGTTGTGATCAGCATTTAGACCCGTATCATAGAAACATCCACCTTTTGCTTCTGCTGAGAAGATGTTTTATTTTTATGGGAATATCTATTACCCATAAAAGTTAGTTGTGCTACTACAAACCCACACAATCCCACACACCACTTTGTCATCTTAACTGCTTCTTACAACATTTTAGTCCTTTATATTTTGGTGACAACAAGGATGAATGTTCCAACGTAGGACACCAGATGTCCATCACTCCAGCAGTGTTCCTTGATCACATCGCACCTGGTTGAATGGGCCTTTGAAGGAACCAGCAGCACCTGAGTTCCATCCATTTTTGCACTATGAGTTCCTCTCACCCTGTCTTGGCAGAAATCACTCTTTATAATTCTAATCACTCACCAGCAACATAATTAGGGAGGTGTGAGCTGACCAAGGAGAAGATGCCTTTGCATCCTGGTTTAAAGTCTCCATGTGTACCCTTCACTGGTGAACACAAACAGGCTTGTATGCCATACTTATTATTGTTAACTTGCCGGCCTTTGCAGGACTATATCAGTATCTGCATATAAGAATCTTATGTACTTCGTCACCGCCCTAATGTTTAATTATATTTAAATTTCTGTTTTACCAAAAATCAATGTTCTCCCTTCATGGAGATTCCCAAAACTCTTGAATTCAAATTCAGCTGTACAAAAATTATAGTACCAACTACCTTAGTCTCCATCATTCATCTTGGCTCATGTGTGGTATGTAGTACTGTATAACATCAAAACAAAATTCAACCAATTTAGAAATATAATCATACAACTATTAGAGTCACCCCCAGGTTACACAGCACCCAGTGCAGCAGCCTTAAACAACTAAACTTTTAACCATGGCTGAAGTTATTAAATAACTGGTTTAATATGATTCACAGTAGTTTTCACATACAATCTATTGTCCTGCTCATGTATAATTGGCTATATACGCTTCCACAGCAGCTATCGTTATTTAATCCTCCTCTGTGGGAATAGCAGAAAACTGAGTTAATTCCTGGATAGGCTCTAACAGTTTACCTGCCACCTTGGGAATGACAGCCCCACCCACTGACTTGGACTGAGTTTTCACTAAACTCACTTTACTCTTTGCCTCAAATTTCTTCTTTTTGCATTTGCAAGGACTCATTTCACTGCAGTAGTGCTATACATTCTCATGTGTTCCCAGGCTTTGCTGACACCCTGTTCCATGTAACACATCCTTTAACAGTAATATGCAGCCAACATCCAGTTAAAGAGGTGGGGCTAAAACTGCTGTTGGCTGAATGAGTAAAAAACAAAACCTAAAATTGTCTTTAAACACCACATTTACTGTGTTTAGCGCTTTGGTTCTGTCCTTCAGACTGAAGGTTCATTATTTAAAGCTGTGTTGAACCTGAAAGGTTTACAGTTCCTGCAGCTAAAAACTGGACTAAACTATAATTCTCTAATTAAGACTCTGTTTCTCCTCATCTCTCTGAAAGGCTCCAAAGTCTGGAGACGACACATACTCAGCTCTGAACCCCAACACCACGTCCTCCGACTACGACACTCTGACTGTAAGTCTGCACTCTGTGTACCTTCATTCTCTGGTTGAGCTTCATAACAGTTCCTAAGATCTCCTGTTTTTCAGGTTGTCCGTCCTCACCCAGTGATGAGAAGAGCTCCAGAGAACGAGAACTAACAGCTGTGTTCATTTACTCTTCATTCACCACTGTAGCTTCAGCTCTATGGACAGAACATTAAAGAGGCGTACGGAGGATTTCTGAGGATTAAAGAGCTTTTAGAGCTCAAAACACATCAGATGATTCCTAAAGTCAGAGTGATTCTCTCAGATCAGTCAGAGGAGCTTCTGTTTATGAAGGGTCTTTATTCACTGTTGTGCTTTTATACCCCATGATGATTCAAACACAGACCAGAATCAGGCAGTTCTGATCACTCAGGATGAACAGAGTTACAATAATTTGAACCCTGTTTGGTTAAAAATGCAGGTGTTTACAGTTATGCTTGTTAACATTTTATTTCCAAGTTTCCATATTTTTAATCACTTTTTTATAGTTTTATTCTTGTGTTTTCATTATTTTAGATAAGTAGATCCTCTTAAACTCTTCTATAGTTGTTCTATACTGTCATTATTCTAAATGTGCTACTAAAAACAGACTATTAATAAAGTTTTGAAGCAGGTTTTTCATGTTTAATGAACAGTGAACAGGTGAGAGATTCCTGGATGGATCTGCTGCCTGTTTTCATCACTGCTGATCATCAGTTTTCTTATTTCAGTTCTTCCAGTTCACATACAGGTAGCTGTGAGCAGGGTTGGGATAGCTACTGAAACATTAGTAGTTAGCTACTTTGTAGCTACTTTCCCAAAATTTGTAGCAGCTACAATTTAGCTACTTTTTGAAAAGTAGTGCACGACTTTTTAGCTACTTTCAAAGCGCGACTGTCAGAATGTTTGTGAATCTCCACCTGACACACCAAACAAGCCCAACTCACAGTGTGAACGAGACACTGCATTTAATCTGTGTCAGAAAGAAACACACAATTGAAAAGCTGCAAATCTACAAAAAAAAATCACCAAAAAGTGTAAACAACAATCAAACTTACACACCTAAATGCAAAGTCAATCATTCCAGGTTTTTCTTACAAAAATCGACAAAAATAACTGTATAAAAAACAAACTATTTTGTGTAAAGCATCATCAACTGTTGAAATAAAACTGCTCCAATGTAAACATTTTCCCAAGATGTGTACAGACATGGCATTCAGAATCCTGTATTAAACTTCAGCTTTAGCTGCAAAATCCTCATCAGTGACTCTGGCTCTGTTTGGGGTGAGAATCAGGCCTGAATAATCTCTCCACTGCTGCACAACTGTAGCGGCTACAGCTATTAGCTACAAATATTTGTAACTAACTACAAAAAGGAGCGCGCTACTTAGCTACTCCCCCATCCCTGGCTATGAGTAACTGGTGGTGATGGAAACCAGGTCGTCTCCATGACGACTTCAGTAGGGACTGAATTTCGGACAGTATCTATTCCAGAATAACAGTTCCTAACTTCATAATCTCATCATGAACTCCAGATAAGAAAACAGCATCACACAAACATCCTAACTAGACTAAACCTCATAAATACTGTCCTAAGTTTAGGATGAACCCCAACAGGGTCCTCACTTCTGTTTAAGGTCCGTTTCTATGGTTTTTAGGCAGCTGAGTCAGCAGCATAGTTCACTACCAGCATAATAATGCTGCAGTGAACCACCTGTTCCCCTCAAACTCCTCCTGTGTGGAAGACCAGCTGAAGTGTAGGTCACTGTTCTCAGCCACTTTTCCTGTTACTGCAGTGACCTTCACTGTTTCAGCCTCTCATCACTGGATACTGTCAGTTATTCAGTCTCTCTCTCTGTCAGTCAGTAATAAAGAGACTGTCAGCTCCGTTACAGACACTCAACATCAGAAATGATCCTACAGATTTAGGACTTGATGATCTTTAACCAAAGAGAGATTTAAAACTGAATTTAATCCACAATTCAAATGGAGTTAAAAGCTAGAAAAGCTCATCTTTCCTGCCTGATCAGGACTGTGTGGGCGTGTCTGACCTCACGCTGATTGACAGCAGCATAAAGCAGCATAAACAACCAACAGCAGCAGCAGATTTTTACACTTTTAAAGCTTTTATTTTCTGGACTTTTAAAAACTCTGTCCTAATTCTGATTGGTACGAGGAGAAACTGGACGTCAGCCTCTTCCAACATACTGCCCACCTCAAAGCCAACAGAGGAAACACAACAGTGCAGGAATCTGTCAATCAAAATGTCCATCATTGTTCTTTATTTGACAGTTAATAGTGAATTCATGCAGGAGCCGATCAGAGCTAGAAGCACCAACAGATTAAGGAAATAATCAGACAGTCGCTTTAAATCAGTCTGAGTTACTCAGTAATACTGAGACTCAGTGTTACAGCCAGTAATGCAGTCAGACTGGAATGCAGGCAGTTCAGATGGGCGCTTTAGCTCCGCCCCCAGCGAGATATTTCATCATTAGCCCCGCCTCCTCATCAGTTTTCCCAGTTC
>NW_023495935.1:0-31107 GCF_904425465.1 Colossoma macropomum | reverse complement strand
CCACATGCAAGCGCCTTTTTTGTCATTGTGACGCCTTCGATTGCACTAGAAAGACGTTCCAACTGAATTTAAGCCAAATTAAAGACGTCACCACCACAAATACTAATAAAGGAGCGGATTTAAAGGCGCCTGCCGGAATCCGCCACATGCAAGCGCCTTTTTTGTCATTGTGACGCCTTCGATTGCACTAGAAAGACGTTCCAACTGAATTTAAGCCAAATTAAAGACGTCACCACGACAAACACGAAAAAAGGAGCGGATTTAAAGGCGCCTGCCGGTATCCGCCACATGCAAGCGCCTTTTTTGTCATTGTGACGCCTTCGATTGCACTAGAAAGACGTTCCAACTGAATTTAAGCCAAATTAAAGACGTCACCACCACAAACACGAAAAAAGGAGCGGATTTAAAGGCGCCTGCCGGTATCCGCCACATGCAAGCGCCTTTTTTGTCATTGTGACGCCTTCGATTGCACTAGAAAGACGTTCCAACTGAATTTAAGCCAAATTAAAGACGTCACCACGACAAATACGAAATAAAGGAGCGGATTTAAAGGCGCCTGCCGGTATCCGCCACATGCAAGCGCCTTTTTTGTCATTGTGACGCCTTCGATTGCACTAGAAAGACGTTCCAACTGAATTTAAGCCAAATTAAAGACGTCACCACGACAAACACGAAAAAAGGAGCGGATTTAAAGGCGCCTGCCGGTATCCGCCACATGCAAGCGACTTTTTGTCATTGTGACGCCTTCGATTGCACTAGAAAGACGTTCCAACTGAATTTAAACCAAATTAAAGACGTCACCACAACAAATAACAATAATGGAGAGGATTTAAAGGCGCCTGCCGGTATCCGCCACATGCAAGCGCCTTTTTTGTCATTGTGACGCCTTTCGATTGCACTAGAAAGACGTTCCAACTGAATTTAAGCCAAATTAAAGACGTCACCACGACAAAGACGAAAAAAGAAGCGGATTTAAAGGCGCCTGTCGGTATCCGCCACATGCAAGCGCCTTTTTGTCATTGTGACGCCTTCGATTGCACTAGAAAGACGTTCCAACTGAATTTAAGCCAAATTAAAGACGTCACCACGACAAACACTAAAAAGGAGCGGATTTAAAGGCGCCTGCCGGTATCCGCCACATGCAAGCGCCTTTTTTGTCATTGTGACGCCTTCGATTGCACTAGAAAGACGTTCCAACTGAATTTAAGCCAAATTAAAGACGTCACCACCACAAATACTAATAAAGGAGCGGATTTAAAGGCGCCTGCCGGTATCCGCCACATGCAAGCGCCTTTATTGTCATTGTGACGCCTTCGATTGCACTAGAAAGACTTTCCAACTGAATTTAAGCCAAATTAAAGACGTCACCACGACAAACACGAAAAAAGAAGCGGATTTAAAGGCGCCTGCCGGTATCCGCCACATGCAAGCGCCTTTATTGTCATTGTGACGCCTTCGATTGCACTAGAAAGACGTTCCAACTGAATTTAAGCCAAATTAAAGACGTCACCACCACAAATACTAATAAAGGAGCGGATTTAAAGGCGCCTGCCGGTATCCGCCACATGCAAGCGCCTTTTTTGTCATTGTGACGCCTTCGATTGCACTAGAAAGACTTTCCAACTGAATTTAAGCCAAATTCAAGACGTCACCACCACAAATACTAATAAAAGAGCGGATTTAAAGGCGCCTGTCGGTATCCGCCACATGCAAGCGCCTTTTTTGTCATTGTGACGCCTTCGATTGCACTAGAAAGACGTTCCAACTGAATTTAAGCCAAATTAAAGACGTCACCACCACAAACACGAAAAAAGAAGCGGATTTAAAGGCGCCTGTCGGTATCCGCCACATGCAAGCGCCTTTTTTGTCATTGTGACGCCTTCGATTGCACTAGAAAGACGTTCCAACTGAATTTAAGCCAAATTAAAGACGTCACCACGACAAACACGAAAAAAGGAGCGGATTTAAAGGCGCCTGCCGGTATCCGCCACATGCAAGCGCCTTTTCTGTCATTGTGACGCCTTCGATTGCACTAGAAAGATGTTCCAACTGAGTTTAAGTCAAATTAAAGACGTCACCAACACAAATAATAACAAGGGAGCGGATTGAAAGGCGCCTGCCGGTATCCGCCACATGCAAGCGCCTTTGTTTGTCATTGTGACGCGTTGGATTGCACTAGAAAGACGTTCCAACTGAATTTAAGCCAAATTCAAAGACGTCACCACCACAAATACTAATAAAGGAGCGGATTTAAAGGCGCCTGTCGGTATCCGCCACATGCAAGCGCCTTTTTTGTCATTGTGACGCCTTCGATTGCACTAGAAAGACTTTCCAACTGAATTTAAGCCAAATTAAAGACGTCACCACGACAAACACGAAAAAAGGAGCGGATTTAAATGTTCCTGCCGGTATCCGCCACATGGAAGCGCCTTCTTTTTTGTCATTGTGACGCCTTCGATTGCACTAGACAGACTTTCCAACTGAATTTAAGCCAAATTAAAGACGTCACCACGACAAACACGAAAAAAGGAGCGGATTTAAAGGCGCCTGCCGGTATCCGCCACATGCAAGCGCCTTTTTTGTCATTGTGACGCCTTCGATTGCACTAGAAAGACGTTCCAACTGAATTTAAGCCAAATTAAAGACGTCACCAACACAAATAGTAATAAGGGAGCGGATTGAAAGGCGCCTGCCGGTATCCGCCACATGCAAGCGCCTTTTTTTGTCATTGTGACGCCTTCGATTGCACTAGAAAGACGTTCCAACTGAATTTAAGCCAAATTAAAGACGTCACCACCACAAATACTAATAAAGGAGCGGATTTAAAGGCGCCTGCCGGTATCCGCCACATGCAAGCGCCTTTTGTTGTCATTGTGACGCCTTCGATTGCACTAGAAAGACGTTCCAACTGAATTTAAGCCAAATTAAAGACGTCACCACGATAAACACGAAAAAAGGAGCGGATTTAAATGTTCCTGCCGCTATCCGCCACATGCAAGCGCCTTCTTTTCTGTCATTGTGACGCCTTCGATTGCACTAGACAGACGTTCCAACTGAATTTAAGCCAAATTAAAGACGTCACCACGACAAACACGAAAAAAGAAGCGGATTTAAAGGCGCCTGCCGGTATCCGCCACATGCAAGCGCCTTTTTTGTCATTGTGACGCCTTCGATTGCACTAGAAAGACGTTCCAACTGAATTTAAGCCAAATTAAAGACGTCACCACCACAAATACTAATAAAGGAGCGGATTTAAAGGCGCCTGCCGGTATCCGCCACATGCAAGCGCCTTTTTTGTCATTGTGACGCCTTCGATTGCACTAGAAAGACTTTCCAACTGAATTTAAGCCAAATTAAAGACGTCACCACGACAAACACGAAAAAGGAGCGGATTTAAAGGCGCCTGCCGGTATCCGCCACATGCAAGCGCCTTTTTTGTCATTGTGACGCCTTCGATTGCACTAGAAAGACGTTCCAACTGAATTTAAGCCAAATTAAAGACGTCACCACCACAAACACGAAAAAAGGAGCGGATTTAAAGGCGCCTGCCGGTATCCGCCACATGCAAGCGCCTTTTTGTCAGTGTGACGCCTTCGATTGCACTAGAAAGACGTTCCAACTGAATTTAAGCCAAATTAAAGACGTCACCACCACAAATACAATAAAGGAGCGGATTTAAAGGCGACTGCCGGTATCCGCCACATGCAAGCGCCTTTTTGTCATTGTGACGCCTTCGATTGCACTAGAAAGACTTTCCAACTGAATTTAAGCCAAATTCAAGACGTCACCACCACAAACACTAATAAAAGAGCGGATTTAAAGGCGCCTGTCGGTATCCGCCACATGCAAGCGCCTTTTTTGTCATTGTGACGCCTTCGATTGCACTAGAAAGACGTTCCCACTGAATTTAAGCCAAATTAAAGACGTCACCACCACAAACACGAAAAAAGAAGCGGATTTAAAGGCGCCTGTCGGTATCCGCCACATGCAAGCGCCTTTTTCTGTCATTGTGACGCCTTCGATTGCACTAGAAAGACGTTCCAACTGAATTTAAGCCAAATTAAAGACGTCACCACGACAAACACGAAAAAAGGAGCGGATTTAAAGGCGCCTGCCGGTATCCGCCACATGCAAGCGCCTTTTTTGTCATTGTGACGCCTTCGATTGCACTAGAAAGACGTTCCAACTGAATTTAAGCCAAATTAAAGACGTCACCACGACAAACACGAAAAAAGGAGCGGATTTAAAGGCGCCTGCCGGTATCCGCCACATGCAAGCGCCTTTTTGTCATTGTGACGCCTTCGATTGCACTAGAAAGACTGTTCCAACTGAATTTAAGCCAAATTAAAGACGTCACCACCACAAATACGTAATAAAGGAGCGGATTTAAAGGCGCCTGCCGGTATCCGCCACATGCAAGCGCCTTTTTTGTCATTGTGACGCCTTCGATTGCACTAGAAAGACGTTCCAACTGAATTTAAGCCAAATTAAAGACGTCACCACCACAAATACTAATAAAGGAGCGGATTTAAAGGCGCCTGTCGGTATCCGCCACATGCAAGCGCCTTTTTTGTCATTGTGACGCCTTCGATTGCACTAGAAAGACGTTCCAACTGAATTTAAGCCAAATTAAAGACGTCACCACGACAAACACGAAAAAAGGAGCGGATTTAAAGGCGCCTGCCGGTATCCGCCACATGCAAGCGCCTTTTTTTGTCATTGTGACGCCTTCGATTGCACTAGAAAGACGTTCCAACTGAATTTAAGCCAAATTAAAGACGTCACCACGACAAACACGAACAAAGAAGCGGATTTAAAGGCGCCTGCCGGTATCCGCCACATGGAAGCGCCTTTTTTGTCATTGTGACGCCTTCGATTGCACTAGAAAGACGTTCCAACTGAATTTAAGCCAAATTAAAGACGTCACCACCACAAACACGAAAAAAGAAGCGGATTTAAAGGCGCCTGCCGGTATCCGCCACATGCAAGCGCCTTTTCTGTCATTGTGACGCCTTCGATTGCACTAGAAAGACGTTCCAACTGAATTTAAGCCAAATTAAAGACGTCACCACCACAAATACAATACGGGAGCGGATTTAAAGGCGCCTGCCGGTATCCGCCACATGCAAGCGCCTTTATTGTCATTGTGACGCCTTCGATTGCACTAGAAAGACTTTCCAACTGAATTTAAGCCAAATTCAAGACGTCACCACCACAAACACTAATAAAAGGAGCGGATTTAAAGGCGCCTGTCGGTATCCGCCACATGCAAGCGCCTTTATTGTCATTGTGACGCCTTCGATTGCACTAGAAAGACGTTCCAACTGAATTTAAGCCAAATTAAAGACGTCACCACCACAAACACGAAAAAAGAAGCGGATTTAAAGGCGCCTGTCGGTATCCGCCACATGCAAGCGCCTTTTTCTGTCATTGTGACGCCTTCGATTGCACTAGAAAGACGTTCCAACTGAATTTAAGCCAAATTAAAGACGTCACCACGACAAACACGAAAAAAGAAGCGGATTTAAAGGCGCCTGCCGGTATCCGCCACATGCAAGCGCCTTTTTTGTCATTGTGACGCCTTCGATTGCACTAGAAAGACGTTCCAACTGAATTTAAGCCAAATTAAAGACGTCACCACGACAAACACGAAAAAAGGAGCGGATTTAAAGGCGCCTGCCGGTATCCGCCACATGCAAGCGCCTTTTCTGTCATTGTGACGCCTTCGATTGCACTAGAAAGATGTTCCAACTGAGTTTAAGTCAAATTAAAGACGTCACCACACAAATACGAAATAAAGGGAGCGGATTGAAAGGCGCCTGCCGGTATCCGCCACATGCAAGCGCCTTTTTTGTCATTGTGACGCCTTCGATTGCACTAGAAAGACGTTCCAACTGAATTTAAGCCAAATTAAAGACGTCACCACCACAAATACTAATAAAGGAGCGGATTTAAAGGCGCCTGTCGGTATCCGCCACATGCAAGCGCCTTTATTGTCATTGTGACGCCTTCGATTGCACTAGAAAGACTTTCCAACTGAATTTAAGCCAAATTAAAGACGTCACCACGACAAACACGAAAAAAGGAGCGGATTTAAAGGCGCCTGCCGGTATCCGCCACATGCAAGCGCCTTTTTTGTCATTGTGACGCCTTCGATTGCACTAGAAAGACGTTCCAACTGAATTTAAGCCAAATTAAAGACGTCACCACGACAAACACGAAAAAAGGAGCGGATTTAAAGGCGCCTGTCGGTATCCGCCACATGCAAGCGCCTTTATTGTCATTGTGACGCCTTCGATTGCACTAGAAAGACTTTCCAACTGAATTTAAGCCAAATTAAAGACGTCACCACACAAATACTGAATAAGGAGCGGATTTAAAGGCGCCTGCCGGTATCCGCCACATGCAAGCGCCTTTTTTGTCATTGTGACGCCTTCGATTGCACTAGAAAGACGTTCCAACTGAATTTAAGCCAAATTAAAGACGTCACCACCACAAATACTAATAAAGGAGCGGATTTAAAGGCGCCTGTCGGTATCCGCCACATGCAAGCGCCTTTATTGTCATTGTGACGCCTTCGATTGCACTAGAAAGACGTTCCAACTGAATTTAAGCCAAATTAAAGACGTCACCACGACAAATACTAATAAAGGAGCGGATTTAAAGGCGCCTGCCGGTATCCGCCACATGCAAGCGCCTTTTTTGTCATTGTGACGCCTTCGATTGCACTAGAAAGACGTTCCAACTGAATTTAAGCCAAATTAAAGACGTCACCACCACAAATACTAATAAAGGAGCGGATTTAAAGGCGCCTGCCGGTATCCGCCACATGCAAGCGCCTTTTTTGTCATTGTGACGCCTTCGATTGCACTAGAAAGACGTTCCAACTGAATTTAAGCCAAATTAAAGACGTCACCACGACAAACACGAAAAAAGGAGCGGATTTAAAGGCGCCTGCCGGTATCCGCCACATGCAAGCGCCTTTTTTGTCATTGTGACGCCTTCGATTGCACTAGAAAGACGTTCCAACTGAATTTAAGCCAAATTAAAGACGTCACCACGACAAACACGAAAAAAGGAGCGGATTTAAAGGCGCCTGTCGGTATCCGCCACATGCAAGCGCCTTTTTGTCATTGTGACGCCTTCGATTGCACTAGAAAGACGTTCCAACTGAATTTAAGCCAAATTAAAGACGTCACCACGACAAAACGAAAAAAGGAGCGGATTTAAAGGCGCCTGCCGGTATCCGCCACATGCAAGCGCCTTTTTTGTCATTGTGACGCCTTCGATTGCACTAGAAAGACGTTTCCAACTGAATTTAAGCCAAATTAAAGACGTCACCACCACAAATACTAATAAAGGAGCGGATTTAAAGGCGCCTGCCGGTATCCGCCACATGCAAGCGCCTTTTTTGTCATTGTGACGCCTTCGATTGCACTAGAAAGACGTTCCAACTGAATTTAAGCCAAATTAAAGACGTCACCACGACAAACACGAAAAAAGGAGCGGATTTAAAGGCGCCTGCCGGTATCCGCCACATGGAAGCGCCTTTTTTGTCATTGTGACGCCTTCGATTGCACTAGAAAGACGTTCCAACTGAATTTAAGCCAAATTAAAGACGTCACCACGAAAAAAGAAGCGGATTTAAAGGCGCCTGTCGGTATCCGCCACATGCAAGCGCCTTTTTTGTCATTGTGACGCCTTCGATTGCACTAGAAAGACGTTCCAACTGAATTTAAGCCAAATTAAAGACGTCACCACGACAAACACGAAAAAAGGAGCGGATTTAAAGGCGCCTGCCGGTATCCGCCACATGCAAGCGCCTTTTTTGTCATTGTGACGCCTTCGATTGCACTAGAAAGACGTTCCAACTGAATTTAAGCCAAATTAAAGACGTCACCACCACAAATACTAATAAAGGAGCGGATTTAAAGGCGCCTGCCGGTATCCGCCACATGCAAGCGCCTTTTTTGTCATTGTGACGCCTTCGATTGCACTAGAAAGACGTTCCAACTGAATTTAAGCCAAATTAAAGACGTCACCACCACAAATACTAATAAAGGAGCGGATTTAAAGGCGCCTGCCGGTATCCGCCACATGCAAGCGCCTTTTTTGTCATTGTGACGCCTTCGATTGCACTAGAAAGACGTTCCAACTGAATTTAAGCCAAATTAAAGACGTCACCACCACAAACACGAAAAAAGGAGCGGATTTAAAGGCGCCTGTCGGTATCCGCCACATGCAAGCGCCTTTTTTGTCATTGTGACGCCTTCGATTGCACTAGAAAGACGTTCCA
Organism: Colossoma macropomum; assembly: GCF_904425465.1. Lineage (NCBI taxonomy): Eukaryota > Metazoa > Chordata > Actinopteri > Characiformes > Serrasalmidae > Colossoma > Colossoma macropomum. The sequence continues at coordinate 22,811 of NW_023495935.1, read as the reverse complement.
ACTGAATTTAAGCCAAATTAAAGACGTCACCACGACAAATACGAAATAAAGGAGCGGATTTAAAGGCGCCTGTCGGTATCCGCCACATGCAAGCGCCTTTTTTGTCATTGTGACGCCTTCGATTGCACTAGAAAGACGTTCCAACTGAATTTAAGCCAAATTAAAGACGTCACCACCACAAATACTAATAAAGGAGCGGATTTAAAGGCGCCTGCCGGTATCCGCCACATGCAAGCGCCTTTTTTGTCATTGTGACGCCTTCGATTGCACTAGAAAGACGTTCCAACTGAATTTAAGCCAAATTAAAGACGTCACCACGACAAACACGAAAAAAGGAGCGGATTTAAAGGCGCCTGCCGGTATCCGCCACATGCAAGCGCCTTTTTTGTCATTGTGACGCCTTCGATTGCACTAGAAAGACGTTCCAACTGAATTTAAGCCAAATTAAAGACGTCACCACGACAAAACGAAAAAGGAGCGGATTTAAAGGCGCCTGCCGGTATCCGCCACATGCAAGCGCCTTTTTTGTCATTGTGACGCCTTCGATTGCACTAGAAAGACGTTCCAACTGAATTTAAGCCAAATTAAAGACGTCACCACGACAAACACGAAAAAAGGAGCGGATTTAAAGGCGCCTGCCGGTATCCGCCACATGCAAGCGCCTTTTCTGTCATTGTGACGCCTTCGATTGCACTAGAAAGACGTTCCAACTGAATTTAAGCCAAATTAAAGACGTCACCACCACAAATACAATAAAGGAGCGGATTTAAAGGCGCCTGCCGGTATCCGCCACATGCAAGCGCCTTTTTTGTCATTGTGACGCCTTCGATTGCACTAGAAAGACGTTCCAACTGAATTTAAGCCAAATTAAAGACGTCACCACCACAAACACTAATAAAAGGAGCGGATTTAAAGGCGCCTGTCGGTATCCGCCACATGCAAGCGCCTTTATTGTCATTGTGACGCCTTCGATTGCACTAGAAAGACGTTCCAACTGAATTTAAGCCAAATTAAAGACGTCACCACCACAAACACGAAAAAAGGAGCGGATTTAAAGGCGCCTGTCGGTATCCGCCACATGCAAGCGCCTTTTTTGTCATTGTGACGCCTTCGATTGCACTAGAAAGACGTTCCAACTGAATTTAAGCCAAATTAAAGACGTCACCACGACAAACACGAAAAAAGGAGCGGATTTAAAGGCGCCTGCCGGTATCCGCCACATGCAAGCGCCTTTTTTGTCATTGTGACGCCTTCGATTGCACTAGAAAGACGTTCCAACTGAATTTAAGCCAAATTAAAGACGTCACCACGACAAACACGAAAAAAGGAGCGGATTTAAAGGCGCCTGCCGGTATCCGCCACATGCAAGCGCCTTTTCTGTCATTGTGACGCCTTCGATTGCACTAGAAAGACGTTCCAACTGAATTTAAGCCAAATTAAAGACGTCACCACGACAAATACGAAATAAAGGAGCGGATTTAAAGGCGCCTGCCGGTATCCGCCACATGCAAGCGCCTTTTTTGTCATTGTGACGCCTTCGATTGCACTAGAAAGACGTTCCAACTGAATTTAAGCCAAATTAAAGACGTCACCACCACAAATACTAATAAAGGAGCGGATTTAAAGGCGCCTGTCGGTATCCGCCACATGCAAGCGCCTTTTATTGTCATTGTGACGCCTTCGATTGCACTAGAAAGACTTTCCAACTGAATTTAAGCCAAATTAAAGACGTCACCACGACAAACACGAAAAAAGGAGCGGATTTAAAGGCGCCTGCCGGTATCCGCCACATGCAAGCGCCTTTTTTGTCATTGTGACGCCTTCGATTGCACTAGAAAGACGTTCCAACTGAATTTAAGCCAAATTAAAGACGTCACCACGACAAACACGAAAAAAGGAGCGGATTTAAAGGCGCCTGTCGGTATCCGCCACATGCAAGCGCCTTTTTGTCATTGTGACGCCTTCGATTGCACTAGAAAGACGTTCCAACTGAATTTAAGCCAAATTAAAGACGTCACCACACAAATACGAAATAAAGGAGCGGATTTAAAGGCGCCTGCCGGTATCCGCCACATGCAAGCGCCTTTTTTGTCATTGTGACGCCTTCGATTGCACTAGAAAGACGTTCCAACTGAATTTAAGCCAAATTAAAGACGTCACCACCACAAATACTAATAAAGGAGCGGATTTAAAGGCGCCTGTCGGTATCCGCCACATGCAAGCGCCTTTTTGTCATTGTGACGCCTTCGATTGCACTAGAAAGACGTTCCAACTGAATTTAAGCCAAATTAAAGACGTCACCACCACAAATACTAATAAAGGAGCGGATTTAAAGGCGCCTGTCGGTATCCGCCACATGCAAGCGCCTTTTTTTGTCATTGTGACGCCTTCGATTGCACTAGAAAGACTTTCCAACTGAATTTAAGCCAAATTAAAGACGTCACCACGACAAAGACGAAAAAAGGAGCGGATTTAAAGGCGCCTGCCGGTATCCGCCACATGCAAGCGCCTTTTTTGTCATTGTGACGCCTTCGATTGCACTAGAAAGACGTTCCAACTGAATTTAAGCCAAATTAAAGACGTCACCACCACAAATACTAATAAAGGAGCGGATTTAAAGGCGCCTGCCGGTATCCGCCACATGCAAGCGCCTTTTTTGTCATTGTGACGCCTTCGATTGCACTAGAAAGACGTTCCAACTGAATTTAAGCCAAATTAAAGACGTCACCACGACAAACACGAAAAAGGAGCGGATTTAAAGGCGCCTGCCGGTATCCGCCACATGCAAGCGCCTTTTTTGTCATTGTGACGCCTTCGATTGCACTAGAAAGACGTTCCAACTGAATTTAAGCCAAATTAAAGACGTCACCACGACAAAACGAAAAAAGGAGCGGATTTAAAGGCGCCTGCCGGTATCCGCCACATGCAAGCGCCTTTTTTGTCATTGTGACGCCTTCGATTGCACTAGAAAGACGTTCCAACTGAATTTAAGCCAAATTAAAGACGTCACCACGACAAACACGAAAAAGGAGCGGATTTAAAGGCGCCTGCCGGTATCCGCCACATGCAAGCGCCTTTTTTGTCATTGTGACGCCTTCGATTGCACTAGAAAGACGTTCCAACTGAATTTAAGCCAAATTAAAGACGTCACCACCACAAATACTAATAAAGGAGCGGATTTAAAGGCGCCTGCCGGTATCCGCCACATGCAAGCGCCTTTTTGTCATTGTGACGCCTTCGATTGCACTAGAAAGACGTTCCAACTGAATTTAAGCCAAATTAAAGACGTCACCACCACAAATACTAATAAAGGAGCGGATTTAAAGGCGCCTGCCGGTATCCGCCACATGCAAGCGCCTTTTTTGTCATTGTGACGCCTTCGATTGCACTAGAAAGACGTTCCAACTGAATTTAAGCCAAATTAAAGACGTCACCACGACAAACACGAAAAAAGGAGCGGATTTAAAGGCGCCTGCCGGTATCCGCCACATGCAAGCGCCTTTTTTGTCATTGTGACGCCTTCGATTGCACTAGAAAGACGTTCCAACTGAATTTAAGCCAAATTAAAGACGTCACCACCACAAATACTAATAAAGGAGCGGATTTAAAGGCGCCTGCCGGTATCCGCCACATGCAAGCGCCTTTTTTGTCATTGTGACGCCTTCGATTGCACTAGAAAGACGTTCCAACTGAATTTAAGCCAAATTAAAGACGTCACCACGACAAACACGAAAAAAGGAGCGGATTTAAAGGCGCCTGCCGGTATCCGCCACATGCAAGCGCCTTTATTGTCATTGTGACGCCTTCGATTGCACTAGAAAGACGTTCCAACTGAATTTAAGCCAAATTAAAGACGTCACCACACAAATACATAAAAGGAGCGGATTGAAAGGCGCCTGCCGGTATCCGCCACATGCAAGCGCCTTTATTGTCATTGTGACGCCTTCGATTGCACTAGAAAGACGTTCCAACTGAATTTAAGCCAAATTAAAGACGTCACCACGACAAACACGAAAAAAGGAGCGGATTTAAAGGCGCCTGCCGGTATCCGCCACATGCAAGCGCCTTTTTTGTCATTGTGACGCCTTCGATTGCACTAGAAAGACGTTCCAACTGAATTTAAGCCAAATTAAAGACGTCACCACGACAAAGACGAAAAAAGGAGCGGATTTAAAGGCGCCTGCCGGTATCCGCCACATGCAAGCGCCTTTTTTGTCATTGTGACGCCTTCGATTGCACTAGAAAGACTTTCCAACTGAATTTAAGCCAAATTAAAGACGTCACCACGACAAACACGAAAAAAGGAGCGGATTTAAAGGCGCCTGCCGGTATCCGCCACATGCAAGCGCCTTTTTTGTCATTGTGACGCCTTCGATTGCACTAGAAAGACGTTCCAACTGAATTTAAGCCAAATTAAAGACGTCACCACGACAAACACGAAAAAAGGAGCGGATTTAAAGGCGCCTGCCGGTATCCGCCACATGCAAGCGCCTTTTTTGTCATTGTGACGCCTTCGATTGCACTAGAAAGACGTTCCAACTGAATTTAAGCCAAATTAAAGACGTCACCACCACAAATACTAATAAAGGAGCGGATTTAAAGGCGCCTGTCGGTATCCGCCACATGCAAGCGCCTTTATTGTCATTGTGACGCCTTCGATTGCACTAGAAAGACTTTCCAACTGAATTTAAGCCAAATTAAAGACGTCACCACGACAAACACGAAAAAAGGAGCGGATTTAAAGGCGCCTGCCGGTATCCGCCACATGCAAGCGCCTTTTTTGTCATTGTGACGCCTTCGATTGCACTAGAAAGACGTTCCAACTGAATTTAAGCCAAATTAAAGACGTCACCACAACAAATACTAATAAAGGAGCGGATTTAAAGGCGCCTGCCGGTATCCGCCACATGCAAGCGCCTTTTTTGTCATTGTGACGCCTTCGATTGCACTAGAAAGACGTTCCAACTGAATTTAAGCCAAATTAAAGACGTCACCACGACAAACACGAAAAAAGGAGCGGATTTAAAGGCGCCTGCCGGTATCCGCCACATGCAAGCGCCTTTTTTGTCATTGTGACGCCTTCGATTGCACTAGAAAGACGTTCCAACTGAATTTAAGCCAAATTAAAGACGTCACCACCACAAATACTAATAAAGGAGCGGATTTAAAGGCGCCTGCCGGTATCCGCCACATGCAAGCGCCTTTTTTGTCATTGTGACGCCTTCGATTGCACTAGAAAGACGTTCCAACTGAATTTAAGCCAAATTAAAGACGTCACCACCACAAATACTAATAAAGGAGCGGATTTAAAGGCGCCTGCCGGTATCCGCCACATGCAAGCGCCTTTTTTGTCATTGTGACGCCTTCGATTGCACTAGAAAGACGTTTCCAACTGAATTTAAGCCAAATTAAAGACGTCACCACGACAAAGACGAAAAAAGGAGCGGATTTAAAGGCGCCTGCCGGTATCCGCCACATGCAAGCGCCTTTTTTGTCATTGTGACGCCTTCGATTGCACTAGAAAGACGTTCCAACTGAATTTAAGCCAAATTAAAGACGTCACCACCACAAATACTAATAAAGGAGCGGATTTAAAGGCGCCTGCCGGTATCCGCCACATGCAAGCGCCTTTTTTGTCATTGTGACGCCTTCGATTGCACTAGAAAGACGTTCCAACTGAATTTAAGCCAAATTAAAGACGTCACCACGACAAACACGAAAAAGGAGCGGATTTAAAGGCGCCTGCCGGTATCCGCCACATGCAAGCGCCTTTTTTGTCATTGTGACGCCTTCGATTGCACTAGAAAGACGTTCCAACTGAATTTAAGCCAAATTAAAGACGTCACCACGACAAAGACGAAAAAAGGAGCGGATTTAAAGGCGCCTGTCGGTATCCGCCACATGCAAGCGCCTTTTTGTCATTGTGACGCCTTCGATTGCACTAGAAAGACGTTCCAACTGAATTTAAGCCAAATTAAAGACGTCACCACGACAAACACGAAAAAAGGAGCGGATTTAAAGGCGCCTGCCGGTATCCGCCACATGCAAGCGCCTTTTTTGTCATTGTGACGCCTTCGATTGCACTAGAAAGACTTTCCAACTGAATTTAAGCCAAATTAAAGACGTCACCACCACAAATACTAATAAAGGAGCGGATTTAAAGGCGCCTGCCGGTATCCGCCACATGCAAGCGCCTTTTTTGTCATTGTGACGCCTTCGATTGCACTAGAAAGACGTTCCAACTGAATTTAAGCCAAATTAAAGACGTCACCACAACAAAAACGAAAAAAAGGAGCGGATTTAAAGGCGCCTGTCGGTATCCGCCACATGCAAGCGCCTTTTTTGTCATTGTGACGCCTTCGATTGCACTAGAAAGACGTTCCAACTGAATTTAAGCCAAATTAAAGACGTCACCACCACAAATACTAATAAAGGAGCGGATTTAAAGGCGCCTGCCGGTATCCGCCACATGCAAGCGCCTTTTTTGTCATTGTGACGCCTTCGATTGCACTAGAAAGACGTTCCAACTGAATTTAAGCCAAATTAAAGACGTCACCACCACAAACACGAAAAAAGGAGCGGATTTAAAGGCGCCTGTCGGTATCCGCCACATGCAAGCGCCTTTTTTGTCATTGTGACGCCTTCGATTGCACTAGAAAGACGTTCCAACTGAATTTAAGCCAAATTAAAGACGTCACCACCACAAATACTAATAAAGGAGCGGATTTAAAGGCGCCTGCCGGTATCCGCCACATGCAAGCGCCTTTTTTGTCATTGTGACGCCTTCGATTGCACTAGAAAGACGTTCCAACTGAATTTAAGCCAAATTAAAGACGTCACCACCACAAATACTAATAAAGGAGCGGATTTAAAGGCGCCTGTCGGTATCCGCCACATGCAAGCGCCTTTTTTGTCATTGTGACGCCTTCGATTGCACTAGAAAGACGTTCCAACTGAATTTAAGCCAAATTAAAGACGTCACCACGACAAAACACGAAAAAAGGAGCGGATTTAAAGGCGCCTGCCGGTATCCGCCACATGCAAGCGCCTTTTTTGTCATTGTGACGCCTTCGATTGCACTAGAAAGACGTTCCAACTGAATTTAAGCCAAATTAAAGACGTCACCACGACAAACACGAAAAAGGAGCGGATTTAAAGGCGCCTGCCGGTATCCGCCACATGCAAGCGCCTTTTTTGTCATTGTGACGCCTTCGATTGCACTAGAAAGACGTTCCAACTGAATTTAAGCCAAATTAAAGACGTCACCACCACAAACACGAAAAAAGGAGCGGATTTAAAGGCGCCTGCCGGTATCCGCCACATGCAAGCGCCTTTTTGTCATTGTGACGCCTTCGATTGCACTAGAAAGACGTTCCAACTGAATTTAAGCCAAATTAAAGACGTCACCACCACAAAACAATAAAAGGAGCGGATTTAAAGGCGCCTGCCGGTATCCGCCACATGCAAGCGCCTTTTTTGTCATTGTGACGCCTTCGATTGCACTAGAAAGACTTTCCAACTGAATTTAAGCCAAATTAAAGACGTCACCACCACAAACACTAATAAAAGGAGCGGATTTAAAGGCGCCTGTCGGTATCCGCCACATGCAAGCGCCTTTTTGTCATTGTGACGCCTTCGATTGCACTAGAAAGACGTTCCAACTGAATTTAAGCCAAATTAAAGACGTCACCACGACAAACACGAAAAAAGGAGCGGATTTAAAGGCGCCTGTCGGTATCCGCCACATGCAAGCGCCTTTTTTGTCATTGTGACGCCTTCGATTGCACTAGAAAGACGTTCCAACTGAATTTAAGCCAAATTAAAGACGTCACCACGACAAACACGAAAAAAGGAGCGGATTTAAAGGCGCCTGCCGGTATCCGCCACATGCAAGCGCCTTTTGTTGTCATTGTGACGCCTTCGATTGCACTAGAAAGACGTTCCAACTGAATTTAAGCCAAATTAAAGACGTCACCACGACAAACACGAAAAAAGGAGCGGATTTAAAGGCGCCTGCCGGTATCCGCCACATGCAAGCGCCTTTTTGTCATTGTGACGCCTTCGATTGCACTAGAAAGACGTTCCAACTGAATTTAAGTCAAATTAAAGACGTCACCACACAAATAGTAATAAGGGAGCGGATTTAAAGGCGCCTGCCGGTATCCGCCACATGCAAGCGCCTTTTTTGTCATTGTGACGCCTTCGATTGCACTAGAAAGACGTTCCAACTGAATTTAAGCCAAATTAAAGACGTCACCACCACAAATACTAATAAAGGAGCGGATTTAAAGGCGCCTGTCGGTATCCGCCACATGCAAGCGCCTTTTGTTGTCATTGTGACGCCTTCGATTGCACTAGAAAGACTTTCCAACTGAATTTAAGCCAAATTAAAGACGTCACCACGACAAACACGAAAAAAGGAGCGGATTTAAAGGCGCCTGCCGGTATCCGCCACATGCAAGCGCCTTTTTTTGTCATTGTGACGCCTTCGATTGCACTAGAAAGACGTTCCAACTGAATTTAAGCCAAATTAAAGACGTCACCACGACAAACACGAAAAAAGGGGCGGATTTAAAGGCGCCTGTCGGTATCCGCCACATGCAAGCGCCTTTATTGTCATTGTGACGCCTTCGATTGCACTAGAAAGACGTTCCAACTGAATTTAAGCCAAATTAAAGACGTCACCACACAAATACTAATAAAGGAGCGGATTAAAGGCGACTGCCGGTATCCGCCACATGCAAGCACCTTTGTTTGTCATTGTGACGCCTTCGATTGCACTAGAAAGACGTTCCAACTGAATTTAAGCCAAATTAAAGACGTCACCACCACAAATACTAATAAAGGAGCGGATTTAAAGGCGCCTGTCGGTATCCGCCACATGCAAGCGCCTTTTTTTTGTCATTGTGACGCCTTCGATTGCACTAGAAAGACGTTCCAACTGAATTTAAGCCAAATTAAAGACGTCACCACCACAAATACTAATAAAGGAGCGGATTTAAAGGCGCCTGTCGGTATCCGCCACATGCAAGCGCTTTTATTGTCATTGTGACGCCTTCGATTGCACTAGAAAGACGTTCCAACTGAATTTAAGCCAAATTAAAGACGTCACCACCACAAATACTAAAAAAGGAGCGGATTTAAAGGCGCCTGCCGGTATCCGCCACATGCAAGCGCCTTTTTTGTCATTGTGACGCCTTCGATTGCACTAGAAAGACGTTCCAACTGAATTTAAGCCAAATTAAAGACGTCACCACGACAAACACGAAAAAAGGAGCGGATTTAAAGGCGCCTGCCGGTATCCGCCACATGCAAGCGCCTTTTTTGTCATTGTGACGCCTTCGATTGCACTAGAAAGACTTTCCAACTGAATTTAAGCCAAATTAAAGACGTCACCACCACAAATACTAATAAAGGAGCGGATTTAAAGGCGCCTGTCGGTATCCGCCACATGCAAGCGCCTTTATTGTCATTGTGACGCCTTCGATTGCACTAGAAAGACTTTCCAACTGAATTTAAGCCAAATTAAAGACGTCACCACGACAAAGACGAAAAAAGGAGCGGATTTAAAGGCGCCTGCCGGTATCCGCCACATGCAAGCGCCTTTTTTGTCATTGTGACGCCTTCGATTGCACTAGAAAGACGTTCCAACTGAATTTAAGCCAAATTAAAGACGTCACCACCACAAATACTAATAAAGGAGCGGATTTAAAGGCGCCTGCCGGTATCCGCCACATGCAAGCGCCTTTTTTGTCATTGTGACGCCTTCGATTGCACTAGAAAGACGTTCCAACTGAATTTAAGCCAAATTAAAGACGTCACCACGACAAACACGAAAAAGGAGCGGATTTAAAGGCGCCTGCCGGTATCCGCCACATGCAAGCGCCTTTTTTGTCATTGTGACGCCTTCGATTGCACTAGAAAGACGTTCCAACTGAATTTAAGCCAAATTAAAGACGTCACCACGACAAAGACGAAAAAAGGAGCGGATTTAAAGGCGCCTGTCGGTATCCGCCACATGCAAGCGCCTTTTCTGTCATTGTGACGCCTTCGATTGCACTAGAAAGACGTTCCAACTGAATTTAAGCCAAATTAAAGACGTCACCACGACAAACACGAAAAAAGGGAGCGGATTTAAAGGCGCCTGCCGGTATCCGCCACATGCAAGCGCCTTTTCTGTCATTGTGACGCCTTCGATTGCACTAGAAAGACTTTCCAACTGAATTTAAGCCAAATTAAAGACGTCACCACCACAAATACTAATAAAGGAGCGGATTTAAAGGCGCCTGCCGGTATCCGCCACATGCAAGCGCCTTTATTGTCATTGTGACGCCTTCGATTGCACTAGAAAGACGTTCCAACTGAATTTAAGCCAAATTAAAGACGTCACCACCACAAATACTAATAAAGGAGCGGATTTAAAGGCGCCTGCCGGTATCCGCCACATGGAAGCGCCTTTTTTGTCATTGTGACGCCTTCGATTGCACTAGAAAGACGTTCCAACTGAATTTAAGCCAAATTAAAGACGTCACCACCACAAACACGAAAAAAGAAGCGGATTTAAAGGCGCCTGTCGGTATCCGCCACATGCAAGCGCCTTTTTTGTCATTGTGACGCCTTCGATTGCACTAGAAAGACGTTCCAACTGAATTTAAGCCAAATTAAAGACGTCACCACCACAAATACTAATAAAGGAGCGGATTTAAAGGCGCCTGTCGGTATCCGCCACATGCAAGCGCCTTTTTTGTCATTGTGACGCCTTCGATTGCACTAGAAAGACGTTCCAACTGAATTTAAGCCAAATTAAAGACGTCACCACGACAAACACGAAAAAGGAGCGGATTTAAAGGCGCCTGCCGGTATCCGCCACATGCAAGCGCCTTTATTGTCATTGTGACGCCTTCGACTGCACTAGAAAGATGTTCCAACTGAGTTTAAGTCAGATTAAAGACGTCACCAAAGCAAATAATAACAAGGGAGCGGATTGAAAGGCGCCTGTCGGTATCCGCCACATGCAAGCGCCTTTATTGTCATTGTGACGCCTTCGATTGCACTAGAAAGACGTTCCAACTGAATTTAAGCCAAATTAAAGACGTCACCACGACAAAGACGAAAAAAGGAGCGGATTTAAAGGCGCCTGCCGGTATCCGCCACATGCAAGCGCCTTTTTTGTCATTGTGACGCCTTCGATTGCACTAGAAAGACTTCCAACTGAATTTAAGCCAAATTAAAGACGTCACCACGACAAAGACGAAAAAAGGAGCGGATTTAAAGGCGCCTGCCGGTATCCGCCACATGGAAGCGCCTTTTTTGTCATTGTGACGCCTTCGATTGCACTAGAAAGACTTTCCAACTGAATTTAAGCCAAATTAAAGACGTCACCACGACAAACACGAAAAAAGAGGCGGATTTAAAGGCGCCTGCCGGTATCCGCCACATGGAAGCGCCTTTTTTGTCATTGTGACGCCTTCGATTGCACTAGAAAGACGTTCCAACTGAATTTAAGCCAAATTAAAGACGTCACCACGACAAACACGAAAAAAGGAGCGGATTTAAAGGCGCCTGCCGGTATCCGCCACATGCAAGCGCCTTTATTGTCATTGTGACGCCTTCGATTGCACTAGAAAGACTTTCCAACTGAATTTAAGCCAAATTAAAGACGTCACCACCACAAATACTAATAAAGGAGCGGATTTAAAGGCGCCTGCCGGTATCCGCCACATGCAAGCGCCTTTATTGTCATTGTGACGCCTTCGATTGCACTAGAAAGACTTTCCAACTGAATTTAAGCCAAATTAAAGACGTCACCACGACAAACACGAAAAAAGGAGCGGATTTAAAGGCGCCTGCCGGTATCCGCCACATGCAAGCGCCTTTTTTGTCATTGTGACGCCTTCGATTGCACTAGAAAGACGTTCCAACTGAATTTAAGCCAAATTAAAGACGTCACCACAACAAATACTAATAAAGGAGCGGATTTAAAGGCGCCTGCCGGTATCCGCCACATGGAAGCGCCTTTTTTTGTCATTGTGACGCCTTCGATTGCACTAGAAAGACGTTCCAACTGAATTTAAGCCAAATTAAAGACGTCACCACGACAAACACGAAAAAGCGAGCAGATTTAAAGGCGCCTGCCGGTATCCGCCACATGCAAGCGCCTTTTTTGTCATTGTGACGCCTTCGATTGCACTAGAAAGACGTTCCAACTGAATTTAAGCCAAATTAAAGACGTCACCACCACAAATACTAATAAAGGAGCGGATTTAAAGGCGCCTGTCGGTATCCGCCACATGCAAGCGCCTTTATTGTCATTGTGACGCCTTCGATTGCACTAGAAAGACGTTCCAACTGAATTTAAGCCAAATTAAAGACGTCACCACCACAAATACTAATAAAGGAGCGGATTTAAAGGCGCCTGTCGGTATCCGCCACATGCAAGCGCCTTTTGTTGTCATTGTGACGCCTTCGATTGCACTAGAAAGACTTTCCAACTGAATTTAAGCCAAATTAAAGACGTCACCACCACAAATACTAATAAAGGAGCGGATTTAAAGGCGCCTGTCGGTATCCGCCACATGCAAGCGCCTTTATTGTCATTGTGACGCCTTCGATTGCACTAGAAAGACTTTCCAACTGAATTTAAGCCAAATTAAAGACGTCACCACGACAAAGACGAAAAAGGAGCGGATTTAAAGGCGCCTGCCGGTATCCGCCACATGCAAGCGCCTTTTTTGTCATTGTGACGCCTTCGATTGCACTAGAAAGACGTTCCAACTGAATTTAAGCCAAATTAAAGACGTCACCACCACAAATACTAATAAAGGAGCGGATTTAAAGGCGCCTGCCGGTATCCGCCACATGCAAGCGCCTTTTTTGTCATTGTGACGCCTTCGATTGCACTAGAAAGACGTTCCAACTGAATTTAAGCCAAATTAAAGACGTCACCACGACAAACACGAAAAAGGAGCGGATTTAAAGGCGCCTGCCGGTATCCGCCACATGCAAGCGCCTTTTTTGTCATTGTGACGCCTTCGATTGCACTAGAAAGACGTTCCAACTGAATTTAAGCCAAATTAAAGACGTCACCACGACAAAGACGAAAAAAGGAGCGGATTTAAAGGCGCCTGTCGGTATCCGCCACATGCAAGCGCCTTTTCTGTCATTGTGACGCCTTCGATTGCACTAGAAAGACGTTCCAACTGAATTTAAGCCAAATTAAAGACGTCACCACGACAAACACGAAAAAGGGAGCGGATTTAAAGGCGCCTGCCGGTATCCGCCACATGCAAGCGCCTTTTTTGTCATTGTGACGCCTTCGATTGCACTAGAAAGACTTTCCAACTGAATTTAAGCCAAATTAAAGACGTCACCACCACAAATACTAATAAAGGAGCGGATTTAAAGGCGCCTGCCGGTATCCGCCACATGCAAGCGCCTTTATTGTCATTGTGACGCCTTCGATTGCACTAGAAAGAAATTACCAGTTGAATTTCAGCCAAATTAAAGACGTCACCTCGACAAACAAGAAAAAAAAAGAAGCGGATTTAAAGGCGCCTGTCGGTATCCGCCACATGCAAGCGCCTTTTTTGCCATTGTGACGCCTTCGATTGCACTAGAAAGACGTTCCAACTGAATTTAAGCCAAATTAAAGACGTCACCACCACAAATACTAATAAAGGAGCGGATTTAAAGGCGCCTGCCGGTATCCGCCACATGGAAGCGCCTTTTTTCGTCATTGTGACGCCTTCGATTGCACTAGAAAGACGTTCCAACTGAATTTAAGCCAAATTAAAGACGTCACCACCACAAACACGAAAAAAGGAGCGGATTTAAAGGCGCCTGTCGGTATCCGCCACATGCAAGCGCCTTTTTTGTCATTGTGACGCCTTCGATTGCACTAGAAAGACGTTCCAACTGAATTTAAGCCAAATTAAAGACGTCACCACCACAAATACTAATAAAGGAGCGGATTTAAAGGCGCCTGTCGGTATCCGCCACATGCAAGCGCCTTTTTCTGTCATTGTGACGCCTTCGATTGCACTAGAAAGACGTTCCAACTGAATTTAAGCCAAATTAAAGACGTCACCACGACAAACACGAAAAAGGAGCGGATTTAAAGGCGCCTGCCGGTATCCGCCACATGCAAGCGCCTTTATTGTCATTGTGACGCCTTCGATTGCACTAGAAAGACGTTCCAACTGAATTTAAGCCAAATTAAAGACGTCACCAACACAAATAATAACAAGGGAGCGGATTGAAAGGCGCCTGTCGGTATCCGCCACATGCAAGCGCCTTTATTGTCATTGTGACGCCTTCGATTGCACTAGAAAGACGTTCCAACTGAATTTAAGCCAAATTAAAGACGTCACCACGACAAAGACGAAAAAAGGAGCGGATTTAAAGGCGCCTGCCGGTATCCGCCACATGCAAGCGCCTTTTTTGTCATTGTGACGCCTTCGATTGCAATAGACAGAAAGTACCAGTTGAATTTAAGCCAAATTAAAGACGTCACCACCACAAACACGAAAAAAGGAGCGGATTTAAAGGCGCCTGCCGGTATCCGCCACATGGAAGCGCCTTTTTTGTCATTGTGACGCCTTCGATTGCACTAGAAAGACTTTCCAACTGAATTTAAGCCAAATTAAAGACGTCACCACGACAAACACGAAAAAAGGAGCGGATTTAAAGGCGCCTGCCGGTATCCGCCACATGCAAGCGCCTTTTTTGTCATTGTGACGCCTTCGATTGCACTAGAAAGACGTTCCAACTGAATTTAAGCCAAATTAAAGACGTCACCACGACAAAGACGAAAAAAGGAGCGGATTTAAAGGCGCCTGCCGGTATCCGCCACATGCAAGCGCCTTTATTGTCATTGTGACGCCTTCGATTGCACTAGAAAGACTTTCCAACTGAATTTAAGCCAAATTAAAGACGTCACCACCACAAATACTAAAAAAGGAGCGGATTTAAAGGCGCCTGCCGGTATCCGCCACATGCAAGCGCCTTTTTTGTCATTGTGACGCCTTCGATTGCACTAGAAAGACGTTCCAACTGAATTTAAGCCAAATTAAAGACGTCACCACGACAAAGACGAAAAAAGGAGCGGATTTAAAGGCGCCTGCCGGTATCCGCCACATGGAAGCGCCTTTTTTGTCATTGTGACGCCTTCGATTGCACTAGAAAGACTTTCCAACTGAATTTAAGCCAAATTAAAGACGTCACCACCAGAAATACTAATAAAGGAGCGGATTTAAAGGCGCCTGTCGGTATCCGCCACATGCAAGCGCCTTTATTGTCATTGTGACGCCTTCGATTGCACTAGAAAGACGTTCCAACTGAATTTAAGCCAAATTAAAGACGTCACCACGACAAACACGAAAAAAGGAGCGGATTTAAAGGCGCCTGCCGGTATCCGCCACATGCAAGCGCCTTTTTTGTCATTGTGACGCCTTCGATTGCACTAGAAAGACGTTCCAACTGAATTTAAGCCAAATTAAAGACGTCACCACGACAAACACGAAAAAAAGGAGCGGATTTAAAGGCGCCTGCCGGTATCCGCCACATGCAAGCGCCTTTTTTGTCATTGTGACGCCTTCGATTGCACTAGAAAGACGTTCCAACTGAATTTAAGCCAAATTAAAGACGTCACCACCACAAATACTAATAAAGGAGCGGATTTAAAGGCGCCTGCCGGTATCCGCCACATGCAAGCGCCTTTTTTGTCATTGTGACGCCTTCGATTGCACTAGAAAGACGTTCCAACTGAATTTAAGCCAAATTAAAGACGTCACCACCACAAACACGAACAAAGAAGCGGATTTAAAGGCGCCTGCCGGTATCCGCCACATGCAAGCGCCTTTTTTCGTCATTGTGACGCCTTTGATTGCACTAGAAAGACGTTCCAACTGAATTTAAGCCAAATTAAAGACGTCACCACCACAAACACGAAAAAAGAAGCGGATTTAAAGGCGCCTGCCGGTATCCGCCACATGCAACCGCCTTTTCTGTCAGTGTGACGCCTTCGATTGCACTAGAAAGACGTTCCAACTGAATTTAAGCCAAATTAAAGACGTCACCACCACAAATAACAATACGGGAGCTTTTTGAAAGGCGCCTGCCGGTATCCGCCACATGCAAGCGCCTTTTATTGTCATTGTGACGCCTTCGATTGCACTAGAAAGACTTTCCAACTGAATTTAAGCCAAATTCAAGACGTCACCACCACAAACACTAATAAAAGAGCGGATTTAAAGGCGCCTGTCGGTATCCGCCACATGCAAGCGCCTTTATTGTCATTGTGACGCCTTCGATTGCACTAGAAAGACGTTCCAACTGAATTTAAGCCAAATTAAAGACGTCACCACCACAAACACGAAAAAAGGAGCGGATTTAAAGGCGCCTGTCGGTATCCGCCACATGCAAGCGCCTTTTGTTGTCATTGTGACGCCTTCGATTGCACTAGAAAGACGTTCCAACTGAATTTAAGCCAAATTAAAGACGTCACCACGACAAACACGAAAAAAGGAGCGGATTTAAAGGCGCCTGCCGGTATCCGCCACATGCAAGCGCCTTTTCTGTCATTGTGACGCCTTCGATTGCACTAGAAAGACGTTCCAACTGAATTTAAGCCAAATTAAAGACGTCACCAACACGAAAAATAATAAGGGAGCGGATTTGAAAGGCGCCTGCCGGTATCCGCCACATGCAAGCGCCTTTTTTGTCATTGTGACGCCTTCGATTGCACTAGAAAGACGTTCCAACTGAATTTAAGCCAAATTAAAGACGTCACCACCACAAATACTAATAAAGGAGCGGATTTAAAGGCGCCTGTCGGTATCCGCCACATGCAAGCGCCTTTATTGTCATTGTGACGCCTTCGATTGCACTAGAAAGACTTTCCAACTGAATTTAAGCCAAATTAAAGACGTCACCACGACAAACACGAAAAAAGGAGCGGATTTAAAGGCGCCTGCCGGTATCCGCCACATGCAAGCGCCTTTTTTTGTCATTGTGACGCCTTCGATTGCACTAGAAAGACGTTCCAACTGAATTTAAGCCAAATTAAAGACGTCACCACCACAAATACTAATAAAGGAGCGGATTTAAAGGCGCCTGTCGGTATCCGCCACATGCAAGCGCCTTTTATTGTCATTGTGACGCCTTCGATTGCACTAGAAAGACGTTCCAACTGAATTTAAGCCAAATTAAAGACGTCACCACCACAAATACTAATAAAGGAGCGGATTTAAAGGCGCCTGTCGGTATCCGCCACATGCAAGGGCCTTTTTTTGTCATTGTGACGCCTTCGATTGCACTAGAAAGACGTTCCAACTGAATTTAAGCCAAATTAAAGACGTCACCACCACAAATACTAATAAAGGAGCGGATTTAAAGGCGCCTGCCGGTATCCGCCACATGCAAGCGCCTTTTTTGTCATTGTGACGCCTTCGATTGCACTAGAAAGACGTTCCAACTGAATTTAAGCCAAATTAAAGACGTCACCACGACAAAACACGAAAAAAGGAGCGGATTTAAAGGCGCCTGCCGGTATCCGCCACATGCAAGCGCCTTTTTTTGTCATTGTGACGCCTTCGATTGCACTAGAAAGACGTTCCAACTGAATTTAAGCCAAATTAAAGACGTCACCACGACAAACACGAAAAAAGGAGCGGATTTAAAGGCGCCTGCCGGTATCCGCCACATGCAAGCGCCTTTTTTGTCATTGTGACGCCTTCGATTGCACTAGAAAGACGTTCCAACTGAATTTAAGCCAAATTAAAGACGTCACCACGACAAACACGAAAAAAGGAGCGGATTTAAAGGCGCCTGCCGGTATCCGCCACATGCAAGCGCCTTTATTGTCATTGTGACGCCTTCGATTGCACTAGAAAGACTTTCCAACTGAATTTAAGCCAAATTAAAGACGTCACCACCACAAATACTAATAAACGAAGCGGATTTAAAGGCGCCTGTCGGTATCCGCCACATGCAAGCGCCTTTATTGTCATTGTGACGCCTTCGATTGCACTAGAAAGACGTTCCAACTGAATTTAAGCCAAATTAAAGACGTCACCACGACAAACACGAAAAAAGGAGCGGATTGAAAGGCGCCTGCCGGTATCCGCCACATGCAAGCGCCTTTTTTGTCATTGTGACGCCTTCGATTGCACTAGAAAGACGTTCCAACTGAATTTAAGCCAAATTAAAGACGTCACCACGACAAATACTAATAAAGGAGCGGATTTAAAGGCGCCTGCCGGTATCCGCCACATGCAAGCGCCTTTTTTTGTCATTGTGACGCCTTCGATTGCACTAGAAAGACGTTCCAACTGAATTTAAGCCAAATTAAAGACGTCACCACCACAAACACGAAAAAAGGAGCGGATTTAAAGGCGCCTGCCGGTATCCGCCACATGCAAGCGCCTTTTTTGTCATTGTGACGCCTTCGATTGCACTAGAAAGACGTTCCAACTGAATTTAAGCCAAATTAAAGACGTCACCACGACAAATACTAATAAACGAGCGGATTTAAAGGCGCCTGTCGGTATCCGCCACATGCAAGCGCCTTTATTGTCATTGTGACGCCTTCGATTGCACTAGAAAGACGTTCCAACTGAATTTAAGCCAAATTAAAGACGTCACCACCACAAATACTAATAAAGGAGCGGATTTAAAGGCGCCTGTCGGTATCCGCCACATGCAAGCGCCTTTATTGTCATTGTGACGCCTTCGATTGCACTAGAAAGACTTTCCAACTGAATTTAAGCCAAATTAAAGACGTCACCACCACAAATACTAATAAAGGAGCGGATTTAAAGGCGCCTGTCGGTATCCGCCACATGCAAGCGCCTTTATTGTCATTGTGACGCCTTCGATTGCACTAGAAAGACTTTCCAACTGAATTTAAGCCAAATTAAAGACGTCACCACGACAAAGACGAAAAAAGGAGCGGATTTAAAGGCGCCTGCCGGTATCCGCCACATGCAAGCGCCTTTTTTGTCATTGTGACGCCTTCGATTGCACTAGAAAGACGTTCCAACTGAATTTAAGCCAAATTAAAGACGTCACCACCACAAATACTAATAAAGGAGCGGATTTAAAGGCGCCTGCCGGTATCCGCCACATGCAAGCGCCTTTTTTGTCATTGTGACGCCTTCGATTGCAATAGACAGAAAATACCAGTTGAATTTAAGCCAAATTAAAGACGTCACCACGACAAACACGAAAAAAGGAGCGGATTTAAAGGCGCCTGCCGGTATCCGCCACATGGAAGCGCCTTTTTTGTCATTGTGACGCCTTCGATTGCACTAGAAAGACGTTCCAACTGAATTTAAGCCAAATTAAAGACGTCACCACCACAAACACGAAAAAAGAAGCGGATTTAAAGGCGCCTGCCGGTATCCGCCACATGCAAGCGCCTTTTTTGTCATTGTGACGCCTTCGATTGCACTAGAAAGACGTTCCAACTGAATTTAAGCCAAATTAAAGACGTCACCACCACAAATAACAATACGGGAGCTTTTTGAAAGGCGCCTGCCGGTATCCGCCACATGCAAGCGCCTTTTTTGTCATTGTGACGCCTTCGATTGCACTAGAAAGACTTTCCAACTGAATTTAAGCCAAATTAAAGACGTCACCACCACAAACACTAATAAAAGGAGCGGATTTAAAGGCGCCTGTCGGTATCCGCCACATGCAAGCGCCTTTATTGTCATTGTGACGCCTTCGATTGCACTAGAAAGACGTTCCAACTGAATTTAAGCCAAATTAAAGACGTCACCACCACAAACACGAAAAAAGGAGCGGATTTAAAGGCGCCTGTCGGTATCCGCCACATGCAAGCGCCTTTTTTGTCATTGTGACGCCTTCGATTGCACTAGAAAGACGTTCCAACTGAATTTAAGCCAAATTAAAGACGTCACCACGACAAACACGAAAAAAGGAGCGGATTTAAAGGCGCCTGCCGGTATCCGCCACATGCAAGCGCCTTTTTTGTCATTGTGACGCCTTCGATTGCACTAGAAAGACGTTCCAACTGAGTTTAAGTCAAATTAAAGACGTCACCAACACAAATAGTAATAAGGGAGCGGACTGAAAGGCGCCTGCCAGTATCCGCCACATGCAAGCGCCTTTTTTGTCATTGTGACGCCTTCGATTGCACTAGAAAGACGTTCCAACTGAATTTAAGCCAAATTAAAGACGTCACCACCACAAATACTAATAAAGGAGCGGATTTAAAGGCGCCTGTCGGTATCCGCCACATGCAAGCGCCTTTTATTGTCATTGTGACGCCTTCGATTGCACTAGAAAGACTTTCCAACTGAATTTAAGCCAAATTAAAGACGTCACCACGACAAACACGAAAAAAGGAGCGGATTTAAAGGCGCCTGCCGGTATCCGCCACATGCAAGCGCCTTTTTTGTCATTGTGACGCCTTCGATTGCACTAGAAAGACGTTCCAACTGAATTTAAGCCAAATTAAAGACGTCACCACGACAAACACGAAAAAAGGAGCGGATTTAAAGGCGCCTGTCGGTATCCGCCACATGCAAGCGCCTTTTTGTCATTGTGACGCCTTCGATTGCACTAGAAAGACGTTCCAACTGAATTTAAGCCAAATTAAAGACGTCACCACGACAAAACGAAAAAGGAGCGGATTTAAAGGCGCCTGCCGGTATCCGCCACATGCAAGCGCCTTTTTTGTCATTGTGACGCCTTCGATTGCACTAGAAAGACGTTCCAACTGAATTTAAGCCAAATTAAAGACGTCACCACCACAAATACTAATAAAGGAGCGGATTTAAAGGCGCCTGTCGGTATCCGCCACATGCAAGCGCCTTTATTGTCATTGTGACGCCTTCGATTGCACTAGAAAGACTTTCCAACTGAATTTAAGCCAAATTAAAGACGTCACCACGACAAAGACGAAAAAAGGAGCGGATTTAAAGGCGCCTGCCGGTATCCGCCACATGCAAGCGCCTTTTTTTGTCATTGTGACGCCTTCGATTGCACTAGAAAGACGTTCCAACTGAATTTAAGCCAAATTAAAGACGTCACCACGACAAATACGAAATAAAGGAGCGGATTTAAAGGCGCCTGCCGGTATCCGCCACATGCAAGCGCCTTTTTTGTCATTGTGACGCCTTCGATTGCACTAGAAAGACGTTCCAACTGAATTTAAGCCAAATTAAAGACGTCACCACGACAAACACGAAAAAAGGAGCGGATTTAAAGGCGCCTGCCGGTATCCGCCACATGCAAGCGCCTTTTTGTCATTGTGACGCCTTCGATTGCACTAGAAAGACGTTCCAACTGAATTTAAGCCAAATTAAAGACGTCACCACGACAAACACGAAAAAAGGAGCGGATTTAAAGGCGCCTGCCGGTATCCGCCACATGCAAGCGCCTTTTTTGTCATTGTGACGCCTTCGATTGCACTAGAAAGACGTTTCCAACTGAATTTAAGCCAAATTAAAGACGTCACCACCACAAATACTAATAAAGGAGCGGATTTAAAGGCGCCTGTCGGTATCCGCCACATGCAAGCGCCTTTATTGTCATTGTGACGCCTTCGATTGCACTAGAAAGACTTTCCAACTGAATTTAAGCCAAATTAAAGACGTCACCACGACAAACACGAAAAAAGGAGCGGATTGAAAGGCGCCTGCCGGTATCCGCCACATGCAAGCGCCTTTTTTGTCATTGTGACGCCTTCGATTGCACTAGAAAGACGTTCCAACTGAATTTAAGCCAAATTAAAGACGTCACCACGACAAACACGAAAAAAGGAGCGGATTTAAAGGCGCCTGCCGGTATCCGCCACATGCAAGCGCCTTTTTTGTCATTGTGACGCCTTCGATTGCACTAGAAAGACGTTCCAACTGAATTTAAGCCAAATTAAAGACGTCACCACGACAAACACGAAAAAAGGAGCGGATTAAAGGCGCCTGCCGGTATCCGCCACATGCAAGCGCCTTTTTTGTCATTGTGACGCCTTCGATTGCACTAGAAAGACGTTCCAACTGAATTTAAGCCAAATTAAAGACGTCACCACCACAAATACTAATAAAGGAGCGGATTTAAAGGCGCCTGCCGGTATCCGCCACATGCAAGCGCCTTTTTTGTCATTGTGACGCCTTCGATTGCACTAGAAAGACGTTCCAACTGAATTTAAGCCAAATTAAAGACGTCACCACGACAAACACGAAAAAAGGAGCGGATTTAAAGGCGCCTGCCGGTATCCGCCACATGCAAGCGCCTTTTTTGTCATTGTGACGCCTTCGATTGCACTAGAAAGACGTTCCAACTGAATTTAAGCCAAATTAAAGACGTCACCACCACAAACACGAAAAAAGGAGCGGATTTAAAGGCGCCTGCGGTATCCGCCACATGCAAGCGCCTTTTTCGTCATTGTGACGCCTTCGATTGCACTAGAAAGACGTTCCAACTGAATTTAAGCCAAATTAAAGACGTCACCACCACAAATACTAATAAAGGAGCGGATTTAAAGGCGCCTGTCGGTATCCGCCACATGCAAGCGCCTTTTTTGTCATTGTGACGCCTTCGATTGCACTAGAAAGACGTTTCCAACTGAATTTAAGCCAAATTAAAGACGTCACCACCACAAATACTAATAAAGGAGCGGATTTAAAGGCGCCTGTCGGTATCCGCCACATGCAAGCGCCTTTATTGTCATTGTGACGCCTTCGATTGCACTAGAAAGACTTCCAACTGAATTTAAGCCAAATTAAAGACGTCACCACGACAAAGACGAAAAAAGGAGCGGGATTGAAGGCGCCTGCCGGTATCCG
>NW_023495934.1:0-166320 GCF_904425465.1 Colossoma macropomum | reverse complement strand
AGATTCTGAACACTCAGACGCCGGACCTGAAGAGATTCACACAGAGATCTGACAAGTTAATGGCAAGTTAATGTCAGTAAAAAAACAGTTTAGAGCTCGACAGTCTGTAGAAAATGAGAATACCTACAGTTTGCTGCTGTTTACTGATATATTACGCAAATCCAGAGAAAGTGCCTGAATCAGATATCTTTGGGAAAATGCTGCAGTTAAAATTAAATACTTAGTAAATTTCCATAGATTGGCTGAAAAACAGACCACTGCATTTGGGGATTTTTCAAAAATCTCTTCACAACTACACACTTCATGTGACAATCAATCAAAGCAGCGAATTCAGGCAAAATGTGCTGAGTTTGTGTCTATGTGGTTTTACTGTAATCCTGCTGGTCATCACTCTGTTTTTATAATGTACCTGCAATCTGATTACTGACTACTGCAACTGTAATGGAATACAGTGAATTTTTTTTATGTATCCTGATTATGTAACACTATTATATGTATTCTGCTACTACCCAATCTTGTCTGGCACATAACATTTTTGAAGCCAATAAAGTGGACGTTAAGATGATCTGTTGTCCTGGATGTTTCTGTCTTGATCATCATGAATTCTCAGCTTTGTCCATTTTCCATTCTTAAAATGAAATGAGAAATACGACAGACAAAATTTGAAAAGGTTCTATTTTTTTTTAACTCATTTGATCGACATGTGCGCAGGTCTCCAGCAGGGGGAGACAGAGGATCTGAATCGAGAAAGAGGTGGGAAAATAACTCAGAGCTGATAGAGGGACGTGGTGGAAAGATGACCTCACTGGAGCCACAATAGGAGATGATCATTAAAGTGTTTAATGATGATATGATATACAACACAAATACGTTACAAATCAGACTATTAAAATCTTAACAGTTTTTTTCTTGTTATTATTATTATTATTACTACAGCCATCATAGCTGTAATCACAGTGACTAAACACACACCAAAGTTATTAGGCTACTGCTAGTGTAGCTCCCAGTAAAAGGTTGACTAATCAAGCGTCCATGGGCCCTGATATGAGTTATTTTCCTGGTCACGCTCTTTTAGAGGACAGGTAACCTGCCATAAACCAGCGGACATCAGACATCCCAAAATACACTCAGAGCATGAGAGCCAGGTCAGTGTGTAAATCTCACACACATACGGACATTTCTGACTTTCTATTTATTTTAGTTTAGTAAGTGAGACATCCATCTCTGAAATTGAGGCCTGACAGTGGACAATTTATTGAAATTGGATGAAAAAAATGCACATTGCTTTTTGGGCTGAATGTGAAGTAAAGCACCAGGGAACACCAGTTGGCAAGATGTGCAGAAAGTTGTTTTAAGTGGGGGGACTGCTATCATGCCACCAACCAGAGAAACTCCTGCCCTTCAATATAAAGAGCCAATCAGCTTGCGGGTTATCCTGCAAACATTGAAGGGTCAATGATATTGTGGCACTAGTGGTGAAAACCCTCCTGTAGCGAAATGCTACAAACTATTGATGAGGTTTTTGTCAGATTTTAGTGGTGATTTCAAATATACTGTATTTCAAACATATATAACAACCAGGAACCTACAGACACTTTTAATAGGTTCTATGACTTTTTTCAACAGGGAGGCGCATTAAATGTAACTCTCTAGCCATATTATGGACAAAAAATGGATTAAGTGATGATGTCGCTAAGCAGCAGCAGCGAAAGGTTTACGTGCCGTTGGGCGGCTTCTGCCATTGTGGCAGAGAGCGCATGTGCACGTGACGTCACTGGGGCTGAGAGTGCATGTCTGCAGCCAGACTCTATTAAACACATTGGCAAACTAGTTGCTTCTCAAAGTAAAGAAAGAAATGGCTTACTGTTCCTTTAATCCACTTCATATGGAAGTTTAAATTTAATTTTTACACAAAGTTGAAATTTGAGTTGGAGTAATGGAGAAACAGGATTAATACTAAAGTCATACTAAAGTTAAAAGCACGGTTTCATCCCAAACTACTTTTTGATCAAGGCATAATATAGACCTGCCCAGCCAATCAGAACAGAGCTCATTTACATATATTAGTGTTAAAGGTAGCGATATGAATTTTTTTCTTTATTTTAAAGGCTAAGGAGACGTTGGAAATTGCAGTGTAAGAATTAATTATGACTGTTTTATAAACAGCCCTGTAATGGGCTGGCGACCTGTCCAGGGTGTATCCTGCCATCCGCCCAATGGGGATAGGCTCCAGCGCCCCACCGCGACCCAGAGGGATAAGTGCTTTAGATGATGTGTGTTTGTGTGTGTGTGTCTGTGTTTTATAAACATTAAAAACATTATATGTGGACCTCAGAGGAAAAAATGAAATGCAGCAGAAATGTAGGATATGGGCCCTTTAAAGGAATTCACCAGCTTCCGCCACATTAACAGTGATGTTCTTGTTTGCTAATATGGAGTGTGCAGAAGGGTTCTGCCTGAAGTCTCTGATCAGCTATAGTTTTAGTAGTTTTGATGTTTTGAAGGTTTGTGGCGCACATCCTTCTTTCCTGTACATGCTCTGATCACAGTGTAACTTTGTCCTTTAAGACTGGGGTCATCTGCAAACTGAAGCAAGATAACTTGGACTAAGAGTAGTGACTATACAAGGTGGGTCACTCTACAGAGATTGTATAGTGTATACATTAATGTGTAGAGTGTACAGTGTATACGTCAGTGTGTAGAGCGTATGATGTATACATTTATGAATAGACAGTATATAGTGTATGTGTTTTTGTATGTTTATACACATATTCTCTAGAGAGAACATAATGTGTGTATGTATATATATGTATGTATTGAAAACCAGGTGAGTACAGAAGTACATAATGTCACCTATTTATTATTTAGAATGGCACTCTTCTATTTTAGCTATTATGCTGTATCAGTTTTCTGCTTCACCATTTATAATGACTGAATCTCAAATCTCTCCCTCCTTCCTCTTTAATGCGCTTAGTAAGTTCTGAAATTCTGGTTTCTCCACCCAAACCGGGCTCTGTTAGTCCAGTATGGAGCTGTCCGCCCTGCTGGACCCCGAATGCCCGTTTATCAGACCCGTTATTCCCTGTCTGGGTCAGTAGTCCGTGTTTCTCCACCCAAACCGGGCTCTGTTAGTCCAGTAAGGAGCTGTCCGCCCTGCTGGACCCC
This sequence comes from Colossoma macropomum, assembly GCF_904425465.1. Classification (NCBI taxonomy): domain Eukaryota; kingdom Metazoa; phylum Chordata; class Actinopteri; order Characiformes; family Serrasalmidae; genus Colossoma; species Colossoma macropomum. Next base: position 163,155 of record NW_023495934.1, on the reverse strand, counting down.
GAATGCCCGTTTATCAGACCCGTTATTCCCTGTCTGGGTCAGTAGTCCGTGTTTCTCCACCCAAACCGGGCTCTGTTAGTCCAGTATGGAGCTGTCCGCCCTGCTGGACCCCGAATGCCCGTTTATCAGCCCCGTTATTCCCTGTCTGGGTCAGCAGTCCGTGGTCAGCTCCGTAGCGCTCTCTGTGCGGAGCGGAGAGCCGTTAGAGATTCAGCCGCTACTTTTCCGTTAGTTCAGTTTGTTAAAGAGTGCTGTGATTGGTCGAGCTACGCATTAGCCCCGCCCAGCTCCGTCACATCGAAACCGAAAGTAGAGATTTTCCTCAGCGCTGAGCAGCCGCGCCATTTTGTGGAGGAGAGAGAAGCGGAGCTGCGGTCTGAAAGAGGAGCGTCTGAGTCTCAGAGGAATTTCTGCTGTCGCAGCTTCACCCGAGGGCGCAGTGAGTCTGAGTTTAACACATTGAACTAAAAAAGACACTGTTATACCGCTGCTGAAAAAAGACCATTAGAAACCATTAAGATTAAAATCTAATGGGTTTGCTTTCTAATCATAACTAGTTTAATGGTTTCCAATAGTCACTAGTTTCCTGTAGAACACCTTTAGATTAGATTAAACTAGATCAGGAAACCATCAAATGCATTTAGAATCAGCCATTGATCACCTGTTTAACCAGTAGGATATCTTACATTGTGACATCAACCCATTAAAAAAGCCAAAACACATTACAAGACTATCAGGAACCAAAACGGTTTCTATGTGTTTTTTTCAGCAGGGATTATAATGTGAAAAAGAATCCAGGATCAGAGCTGCTGGATGTTCATTTGTTCCTGTATTTCTATAATGACGGGCTGTTCGCTTTAAAGCAGAATGAAGAAGAGGAGCGTTTTCTTTTATAACGGACAGCTGTAGTAATATTTTGGTATAATTGACTGTCTGGGTGTGGTCACACATAAAACCGTTATTTTATACCCACCCGTATTCCGGCAGCCCCCGCATTCTGCGCTGTGATTGACTAATGTAGTCCGGTCTCCTGTGCTGTGATTAGCTAGTGCTGTTCTGTCTGCTGTGCTGTGGTTGGCTAGTGGGATCCTTTCTGCTGTGGTATAATTGGCTAGTGTTATTCTGGCTGCTGTGCTGTGATTGGCTAAGGGGTCCCGTCTACTTTGGTATGATTGGTTTGTGGTGTTCTGTCTGCTGTGCTGTGACTGGCTGGTGGACTCCATCTTAAGTTGGACATACACTGCATGATTTATAAAATCCTAACAGATTTCTAGAGCCAGCTGCTTCCTACATAGGTCACCACATACGAATACTCCTGCAGTCCAGCAGTGCATACTAGGTCTAACAAATAGCCATTTGGGATTTAGCCACATGCACAGTTCCAGAATAAATAGTGCACTGTTTAGCTGAACAGACTAGAATTTCACTACTTAGAAAACGTGCTATATAGGAAGGATAGAGCCATTAAGAAACTGAGCTGCAGCAGCTTTGCTAACTTGTGCCACACTGCACTGAAACTACAAGCAGGCATGCCAGAGGATGTTTGAAGATGTTTTGCTAATTGAATGTAAAATGAGTTTTCCCATTGCTTATTTTTTACTCTATAGAACATCACACATCTGGCCGCTCGTTAGGCTGGCCGCAATAAGCTACACACAAACAGACCATGAAGCAGTTTTAATGAATGTAAACTTTATTTCTTTTTTTTCCATAAAGTACAGTAATTCACCACATGACAAGGCAAACAAGAGCAAAACTAGTTTGGAAGCTGTCCTTGGTGCTGAAGATGTCTCCCCAGCCTGTTATAAGCAGCAGTTAAGCATAGCTTGTTTGACTGCTATTCTTAGTAGGGCTGGGCGATTAATCGAAAAGTAATTCAAACTGACATTCAGAACCTCTAACTGACATACTCTTGCCCATGTCGGTTATTTAGACTTTTTATTCTGTTAATCCTTTCCCCATTGTGTGTGTTCATGCACTGTGCCCTTAAATACTTACTAATATCATGCGACTCCGCCACTTCCACTCTGCGACATGGATGCTAAGGCTAGGTTCACACAGCAGATCAGCTCCTAAACTGAGCCGCATGCGAAAAAGAACAGAGCTTCACGCGGCTCATCCAGAGGTAAACAATCATGACTGCCAACGAACACCAACAAAAAAATAATCGATCATTAATTGTAATCGAGGTAAAACAGGTCATATCGCCCAGCACTAGTTATTGGTGCTGAAGATGTCTGCCTTGGTCAGTGCAAATGCAAAACAACATCTACGCTCCACAAAAATAGCCAAGATATATATCTTGCAAGCAAACTGAAACTGAAACATAGAACTTAAAAAATAGTTAACCACTAATGTTCTGTCCTTAGGGTAGCAAGGTGGCACAGTGGGTGGCGCTGTAGCATCACAGACTTGTTTGATTCCCCGGCTGGGTGATCAGGTCCTTTCTGTGTGGAGTTGGAATGTTCTCCCCTGTGTGGGTTTCCTCTGGGTTCTCCAGTTTCCTCCCACAGTCCAAATACATACAGCCAGGCTGATTGGACACGCTAAATTGCCCCTAGGTGTGAGTGAGTGTGTGACTGTGTATGTCTGTCTGTCTGCCCTGTGATGGACTGGTGGCCTGTCCAGGGTGTATCCTGCCTTTCGCCCAATGACTGCTGGGATAGGCTCCAGCAACCCCCCACCCCCCACCCCTGCGGCCCAGAAGGATAAGCGGCTTAGAAAATGTGTGTGTGTGTGTGTGTGTGTGTGTGTGTTCTGTCCTTAGTTAATGTTAAATAGCACCCCTGCAAAGGAATTTTAGCCTGGCAGCCTTTGTCTTTATCATATTTAGCATAATTTGTTAGTGTTTAAGATATCATACATACCCTAGATTAATATTTTGTATTTGTATTTGTGGTTCATGTTCACTTAGTACTTTAATCTTATTTATGCAGAAAAGTGCTACAGCTTTTTGCAGCCTTGTTTCTATATCCTCCTATTGTTAGCTTAGCCTCTGTTCTTTGTCTTATGTATGTTAAACCATATAAGGAGTGCTTTAAGCCATTTATGTACAAGATTTGAAATCTGTCAGTGCAGTTTGCATAGCTTTAAAATACTAATTGAACTAAACGTTACCCTGACAGTATATAAGAGTCATAGTCAGTGGAGCTCTGTATTCAGTTGCCATACATGAGTCATGGACAGTGCTGAAAGAGCACACGTCAGGGGCAGAGCTTGCCTTTTCAGTATATGGATGCAAGCTAGAAAGCCTAGACAGGCTATAGGAATATTACAGTAACCATTTGATCAAGCATACAGTAAAAACGTGTCAATAATTTGTAAAAAGTAACAACAAAAAGTGTATATGAATGTTATCATGTTTATTTAGTTTAGTTTGACCAAAAATGTATTTCATCCGGTAATATGCGATCAATGTATCAGATATAGTCTGATTGGCTCTTGAAAAAACGCTGCATGATTTGATGGAAACAGCCTGTTCAGCCTAAGCAGAGCGGTGGAATATTTGGAAGTAGCTGTGGCTGTCTGTACTTTTAACAAGTGAAAACAGACATGAAAATGACCAGAAATCATGCATGACTTATCAAAGGCGGAGTATGCAATTTATTTTAGAAATATTTTTTTTATTTTTCTTGAAATACTTTACATGCCAATGGCAACTAATGAATCAAATGCTCTGACGTTAAAAAGAAACAAATCTGTGGAGGCCACAGGACTGTTAAAACTCTGTCCAGTCATTTCATTCAGAATAAATTCAGCCTACTTACCTACGTTAAGACCTGCCCACATGCGTGCATTGTGTACGTGTATTGATTTGCGCATGTGTGAATACGGTGGCGAGCTAGGCTAACAAAAATGGCAGAAAAAGTCACACACAGACCTACAACAGCTTGTACAGCTGATGAAAGACAAAAATAGAAAAGGCTTTGAACAAAAAGGTTGGATGAAGCACAAGATCAAACCACAGTGAACATCAGTGTAGCTTTCCAACACGAAACTGAAGTCTGCTTTTTACTCTACACTTCCTTGTTCAAACTTTCGCGTTCCATCTTAAATGGTACAACAGCTATATTCTGCTGCCCACTGACACCACTGAGACACCCAGGCACCATTTAAGGTGGAATGGGAAAATTCGAACAAGAAGCTGACTTCAGCTTCATCCAGAGTTGAAAGGCCTGAAAAGATGTGAGGATCTGTGTGATAGGTGGGTAACATTGATTTACAGAACCAATAGGTCAGTATTGTTTTGTCCTGTTTTGCTAATGTTTGTGATAGCAACAGCTTAGCTCAGTAGCAATTGTAGCAACAGTTGTCTAACCCACAACCTAGCTGACATTAGTTACATTACCTTCCGTGTCGTTGTTCGCGCTAATGTTATAGCATGGTATAATGTTTCTGAAGGGTTTTATGGCTACAAAACCATTGATGTGGCTTTCAAACACAAAGCTTTTTTCAAAGTCAGCCTCTTATTTGCCAGCTTCTTGCTCAAATTATCCCGTTCCAACTTGAATGGTGCAACAGTTACATTCTGGCACCAATAAAGCACCTGAAGCACCCAGTGAAAATTTGAACAAGAAGCTGGCGAATAAGAAGCTGACTTCAGCTGGCGAAACCTGAGGGAGAAAGACCTGGAGTGACGCCAAGGTTGCTATTTCTCTGTTGGGCAGGTAATTATCTGGTTTGTTTTGTCCATGGAGGAATTTATTTTCCTGAATTACGTAGCCAATGTAGCTAGCTACTTTTGTAGCTACGTTATGTATTAGTCCAATACTAAGCTGTAAGTGTAAGCTAGCTAGCTATGTTTATCTTGTATCTTGTATCTCAGTGTGATTAGTCAGGCTTTATGGGTTCATGTGTTTTGGAGGAGTGGCTTTGGAAGGAGGGCTGAAAATAGGGGGTGGGTTTTTATTTTGGTTGGATTATTTCAAAAACTAGCTTACATTTCTTGGTTTCTACAAAGTCACCTACTCCTGCTTTACATGTAAAAGAATAAGTTATGATTGTACAAATAATTTGCCTTGCTTTACCTAGGCTTGACTGCATAGTTGGCTATGAAGTTCCGCTAAACACACACATTCCAAATGCGTTTAAACTACTACAGAAGCAGTGTGGGGCCGCACATTGTTTCTGCTCCCACACACAGAAACTGCACTCTCACCAAACGAATGTGATGTTTTGGGTAGGGCTCTAGTTGCATGCATGTTATCAGTCATATTTGTTTGGATAGAGTTAGTGAAGTCACATAACTGAGTGCGTTGTGCTTTTTGCCAGCTACGTTGTTCAATCTCGACCTCCCACGTCTTTCACAAACACCGAAAAGTACGTTTAACTGGATTTGCGTGAGACAGGGCAGGACACAGAGACAGACTATAGAGGTGTTTGTTAGTTGTACTTGATTTATCATTCATGTTTCAAGCAATCCAGTAACCTTGTGGGTGGGACATTGGACCAGACTACAGAAGTGTGTTTTGTTGATTGTAGTTGCTTTAGATGTGAGTATACACAACAAAAAGCGCATTATGGGCAAGGGTGCACGTTCAAGTGCTGATTCCGATAATCAGAAAAATGCTGTATCGGCAATGATTATTGGTCGGCCCAATAATCGGCCAACCTTTCACACTCATCTCGGTTCTTCAAAGAACCTTGATTGGAAGGTTTTGATGTAGTTCTTCTACGGCATCACTCTAAAGAATGCTTTATTATTATTATTATTATTATTATTATTTTAATAATAGAATAGTAGCGTAGCCTACAGCAATACTCATGCACACATTCTGCATAGTGACATTAGAAGTGGCTAAACCTGTATTAGCTTAAGTCTCCTGGGAAGCCGAATCACATCTTTTACAGTCCTACAATGGAAACACACAGATTTCATCCACATCATCCAGGAAAAAGCAGTAGAGTTGCAGGCTGAAAGATTCATTATAAAGCTGCAGCAAATGTTTGAGAAATTACTATTAATGTATTGCTTGATTCAGTGAGGGGGCTGAATAGATAAGTATTAATATACACACACAACCCTGTCAAAAATGCCGGTGCTGCCATACAGAAGCTTTTTTAAAGTTGCAGTTAGTTCTGTAACAGCATAAGTGTTATAAAAGTTAATTCCTTGAAGGGAATAAACTGAAATGGTTGAAGTCATTCAAAATGTTAAAGTGTGTTAAAGTGTGTTAAATTCAGCACTGATTGAGTTTTAGTGTGTGTATTTGTGATCAGCTGTGTTCAGTGAACTGAAATGTAGTTCTTGTGTTTCAGAAATGAAGTGTGTTTGGGTGATGATGCTGTTCCTCCACTGCGCTCTTTCAGGTACAGTAACTCTATTAAAGGACTAAACTCCTAAACACGTACAGCCTACAGTCCTGCACAGATTAGAGAAACACCAAAACACCAGGCTGACTCTAGTTTAGTTTGAATTTCTCCTCAGCAGTATAGCTGAAATGATGTAAAAAATAATAAAAAGAATTTCAGTGTGCACAGTCTGAGTGTTTTTGAAAATGTTTCTTTCTGTTACCACTGAAATGATACTTATCAAGAATACCAAATGATCAACACAGATTTGAGTTAAACTTACACAAGTTTTAAGACAGCTAAGCAATCAGTGATTTGTGATTGAGTGGATTATTTGTGGTGTGTGTGATAGAGTAAGTTATATCTGTGGTGTGTGTTAATGAGTAGATTATCTGTGGTGTGTGTGATTGAGTAGTGTGTGTGATTGAGTAGATTATCTGTGGTGTGTGTGTTATTGAGTAGATTATCTGTGGTGTGTGTGTTATTGAGTAGATTATCTGTGGTGTGTGTGATTGAGTAGATTATCTGTGGTGGTGTATTGAGTAGATTATCTGGTGTGTGTGATTTCTGTGGTGTGTTATTGAGTAGATTATCTGTGGTGTGTGTGATTGAGTAGATTATCTGTGGTGTGTGTGATTGAGTAGATTATCTGTGGTGTGTGTGTGATTGAGTAGATTATCTGTGGTGTGTGTGATTGAGTAGATTATCTGTGGTGTGTGTTATTGAGTAGATTATCTGTGGTGTGTGTGTTATTGAGTAGATTATCTGTGGTGTGTGTTATTGAGTAGATTATCTGTGGTGTGTGTGCACGATTGAGTAGATTATCTGTGGTGTGTTATTGAGCAGATTATCTGTGGTGTGTGTGTGATTGAGTAGATTATCTGTGGTGTGTGTGATTGAGTAGATTATCTGTGGTGTGTGTGTTATTGAGTAGATTATCTGTGGTGTGTGTGATTGAGTAGATTATCTGTGGTGTGTTATTGAGTAGATTATCTGTGGTGTGTGTGTTATTGAGTAGATTGTCTGTGGTGTGTGTGATTGAGTAGATTATCTGTGGTGTGTTATTGAGTAGATTATCTGTGGTGTGTGTGATTGAGTAGATTATCTGTGGTGTGTTATTGAGTAGATTATCTGTGGTGTGATATTGAGTAGATTATCTGTGGTGTGTGTGTGATTGAGTAGATTATCTGTGGTGTGTGTGATTGAGTAGATTATCTGTGGTGTGTGTGATTGAGTAGATTATCTGTGGTGTGTGTGATTGAGTAGATTATCTGTGGTGTGTGTGATTGAGTAGATTATCTGTGGTGTGTGTTATTGAGTAGATTATCTGTGGTGTGTGTGATTGAGTAGATTATCTGTGGTGTGTGTGATTGAGTAGATTATCTGTGGTGTGTTATTGAGTAGATTATCTGTGGTGGGTGTGATTGAGTAGATTATCTGTGGTGTGTGTGATTGAGTAGATTATCTGTGGTGTGTGTGTTATTGAGTAGATTATCTGTGGTGTGTGTGATTGAGTAGATTATCTGTGGTGTGTGTTATTGAGTAGATTATCTGTGGTGTGTGTGATTGAGTAGATTATCTGTGGTGTGTGTGATTGAGTAGATTATCTGTGGTGTGTGTTATTGATTAGATTATCTGTGGTGTGTGATTGAGTAGATTATCTGTGGTTCATTCAATGTTCTGTTTCTCTTTTGCAGAGAAGTTTAAGGTTGTGGGTCCAGATGCTCCTGTTGTAGCTGCCCCTCTTTCTAACATAATTCTGGCATGTTCTGTTCAACACTGGGATGATCAGACCAGTGTTAGTGCTGTTGATATGAACATTAAATGGACCAAATCAGACCTTGAAGATGCAGTAGTACATTTTTATGCTAATTATGGAGACATCACCATCAAGCAGAGTCCTGCATATAGAGGTAGAACTGCTCTGTTTGAAGAGGAGCTACAGAACGGCAACATCTCACTGAGACTGACTAAAGTTAATATTCATGATGAGGGAGAGTACAGATGTAGTGTTGAGTCCACATTCTGGTACAGTGATATCACCTTTAAACTTACTGTTGAAGGTAAAAGTCACACTAATATTGTATTGTATAAAATAATTGTTACTACTTGTACTGCTTGTAAAAGGAAGTGATGCCACACTAACTCATGTTCTGGCTCCTTCTTTAATCCACAGCTATTGGAACTCCTCCAGTAATCACTGTAGAGAGATATGATGAGAAGTCTGAAGAGTTCACTTTACTGTGTGAATCTAAAGGCTGGTTTCCTGAGCCTGATCTTCAGTGGCTTGACAGTGAAGAAAATAATCTGACTGCAGGAGATACAGAGTTACACAGAGGTGCTGAGTTTTTCAGTGTAAAACGTCGGTTCACTATACATAAGTGTCATATCGACACGTTCTACTGCAGAGTGACACTGAGAGAACACATGATGGAGGAAAAAATCAAAGCTGAGGCCTTTTATGGTAAGTTACTTTACACTGCTGAAAACATTCTGTATTTGCACAAGAACACTCTGAGGTATCTCAGGAACCAGTCTTTTTACTAATATTTTATTAATTAATCATTTATTTTCTTTAAATATTCCAGCCCCATTTTCTCCAAATCACCTCCTATTAAGGAGGTATTTCTAACATGTTTATAGAGAAAAAAGAATTGACAATACGGTGCTAAAGTCAGAGATAACTCTTTTGTTTAATTTCCAGTAAGGTCATGATTCTCATATGAAAGCAAAATTTGTTTTGGATACATGGAGCGATACGCTTTGTGAATCAAATACAGTTAGATTTGATGCTACAGGATACATTATAACAGGAATGGGTTTTATGGTTATATTTAACACAATGTATTGTATTCCTAAAAATAATAACCATCAATATAAAAACCACCACTGCACAGCTCTAAGAACTGGAAAAAAAATGATTTGGTTAATGTACATTAGATGGTTTATTAGCCAAGCTGTTTAAAATGGCAAGATTTCTCAGTCATGTGCAGTGTAATTAAGGATCTACTGATACCACTTTTTCTCTGCTGATACTCAGTACTGATACTACAACTACATTTCCAAAAAAGTTGGGATGCTGTGCAAAATGTAAATAAAAATAAAATGCAATGATGTGCAAATCATTTAAGCCCTATAATTAATTGTAAATAGTACATAGACGACATATCAAATATTGGAACTAATACTAATTTTATTGTTTTTTGAAAAATATTTGCTGATTTTGAATTTGACACCAACAATACATTCCAAAATAGTTGGGATGGGGCAACAAAAGGCTGGTAAAGTTGTGTAATGCTAAAAAAAACACCTGGTGGTTGATTGGCAACAGGTCAGTAACATTGTTGGGTATAAATGAGCATCTCAGACAGGCTGAGTCTTTCAGCAGTAAAGATGAGGAGGGGTTCACCACTCTGTGAAAGACTGCACCATCAAATAGTGAAACAATTCAAGAATAACGTTTCTCAACATAAAATAGCAAAGAACTTCTGCTTTTCATCATCTATGGTACATAATATCATTAAAAGATTCAGAGAATCTGGAGAAATCTCTGTATGTAAGGGACAAGTCCAAAAACCAGTATTTGCTGGCCGTGATCTTTGGGCCCTCAGGCAGCACTGCATTAAAAACAGACATGATTCTGTAGTGGAAATCACTGCATGGGCTCAGAAACACTTCTGAAAAACACAAACTGTTTTTGGAAATGGGGATGTTTCTCAATCTAACCTAACTAGCTCATGGTTCACACTTTAAATGTTTGATAGCCAAATGGGTTTTAGTTTATTGAAAACACTTGAAGAGGAAATAAGCGATTAAATTACTTTACTATTTCTTTGACCTCAAAGGAGAGTCTAGGGTAACCTAAGTCATCTCTCTTAATTGACCACATGAAGGATGCTTCAATCAACAGGGCTATTTATTAGTCTAAATATCAAATAGCAAAATGCAAATTACTTTCAATAATAAAGTTGAATACATATATACAGCTTGCATTACAGTATAAGAGTCTTCAGTTTTCAAACAATTTACTCCTGTATTAAGCAGTTCACTGATGGTACATGCCATGTTTTCCATAGTATTTCTGATTCGGGCCTGGAAATGTGAGTAATTAATGGGTGATCTGCCATCATGAAAGGGTTTGTCAGTTCAGGCTGGTTTACGATAGCTGAAAAACACTAACTTTTCTATCTGCTTTCCTTGATTTGGTGAGTGTGTTCCGTTTAAATAATCCGCTGCTCACTGTCCCCTCCTCTCTCTCTGCCCCAAGTCACTTGTGTAACGTAGGTGTGACACACATCCGAGTGGTGAGTCGAAGTGAGTGAGGGTAAGTTGTACAGGGTGTCCCAAAAAAATTGACATCATTTGAGATGTGGATATCTGAGTAACTACATGTCATACGTAAACAAAATTATATATATATATATATATATATATATATATATATATATATATATATATATATATATATATATATTGAACAATACAAGATTTATTTATCAAAATTCGAACAAGAAATTCAGAGGGATGTAGATTTTATACCCGATTTCACGAAGCTTCACAAATGTAATATCTTCCAATACTGGTGGTCGTCCAGATCCCTTTGCCCTGCACAGACAGCCTTCCTCTTTGAATTTTTTGTGTAATGTCCAATACTGCTTTCTAGTTGGTGCATTTTTATTGAATTTTGTTGAAAGAAAACATTAAAAATTAAACTGGTTAGTTTTCACACATTTTTGTTAAAATTTGAGATCATTTGAGGGAGAATTGGCTACATTATTAGACTACGAAATGAAGTCAATTTTTTGGGACACCCTGTATATAGAGTTGAAATGGATGAAGAGTTACATCTTGCCTACCAAAGTAGTGACAGGGTGTTCCTAACGATGCGATCGAATGCTATTAATAAATGCTGACCTCTGCTCCACTAAAACAACATGTATTTGAACTTGCTATTAACTCTCATTAAAGTTTGGGGAAGACCCTCTCCTGTTCCAGCATGAGTGTGACCCTGTGCATTAACTCCAGCTTCAGTAGCATTCTATGGGATGTGCTTCAGTGTTCTTTGGGATGGGGAGAACACTACCTACCGGAATGCCACCTAGCTCCAGTGAAGGGTGGTTTTAATTCTATAGCATACTAAGACATTTTACACAATTATATGCTTCCAACTTTGTGTCAGCAGTTTGAGGAAGACCCTTTCCTGTTCTAGTATAACTGAGCTCCTTTTCATTAACTCTCATTGAAGCCCAGCTTTAGTAGCATTCTATGGGATATGCTTCAGTGTTCTATGGGATGAGTTTTAGTAGGGCTCTGTGGGATGTGCTTCAGTAGGGTGCTATGGGAGGTGCTTGTGTAGGATTCTATGGGATGTATTTCAGTAGGATTCTATGAGATGTGCGTCCATAGCATTCCATGGGACATGCTTCAGCAAGGTTTCCCGAGACAAGCTTCATTAGGGTTCTGTTTAGTACGGTTCTATGGGACATGCTTCCATGGCTTTTCACAAACATATTAATGCAGACTGTGCTGTTTTGTGTTAAAGATTAGGTATTTTACACTTTATTCAGTTAAAATACTGAATTGCATTATAAGTTAAGAGCAATACAGACATGTTGTTAACGATATCAAATGTCATTTGATGAAATTTAGGCAAATCTGTACTTGATAGTCTTAAAGCAACCGCCTGTGCTACACATCTCAAACATGGCTGATTTGCATTCATTTGCACTGATATACATCCTTGGTACACACTATTAATACATTGTTACTGCCTAGCAACTGTGGACTCCCCTCCCAGTTATTGCGTTCAGATGTTAAAGCTACACCCATTGCTAACAGCTATAGTAGCAACATAGTCTCAGTGACCTTAAACATGGCACTTTCATAAGATGCCACCTTTGCAAGTCAGTTTGTGAAATTTCTGCCCTGATAGATCTGCCCTGGTCAACTGTAAGTGCTGTTATTGTGAAATGGAAGCATTTAGGAGCAACAATAACTCAGTTACGAAGCAGTAGATCTAACTATAGACCTATTATTTTGTGGATATTTTGTGAGAGTGCATTTTCTTGCCAAAACTCACAGAGCAGGGCCACAGGGTGCTGACCAACATAGTGAGCAAAAATTACCTATCCTGTTTTGCATCACTCACTACAGAGTTTTAAACTGCCCCTGGAAGCAACATCATCACAAGAACTGTATACTGAGAGATTCATGAAATTGCTTTCCATGGCTGAACTGCCACACAGCATTGCCAAGCAGTGGCCAGAGTGGCAGTGTGGTGTAAAACACGCCTCCACTGGACTCTGGAGCAGTGGAAACGTGTTCTCTAGAGTGATGAATTAAATGTCACTCTGGCAGCCTGATGGATGAATCTGAGTTTGGCATATGCCAGGATAATGCTACCAATCAGAATGCAGTGCCAACAGAAATGTTTCGTGGCATTATGGTCTGGGACGTTTTTCAGGGTTTGGGCCCCTTAGTTACAGTGAAGCATGAATTCTACAGCACAAAGACTTTTCACACAATTATATGCTTCCTAATTTGTGTGAACAGTTTGGGGAAGAACCTTTTCTGTTAGAGTGTGACTGAGCCCCTGTGCACAAAGTGAGCTCCATACAAATATGGTTTGATGAGTTTGGTGTGGAGGGACTCCAGTGGTCTGCACAGAGCCCTGACCTCAACCACACTGAACATCTTTGGGTTGAACTGTAAAGTCGAAAGCAGCCCAGGCCCTCTTGTCCAACTTCAGTGCCAAACCTAACAAATGCTCTTTTAAATGAAAGGGCACAAATTTCTACAGACACACCCCAAAATCTTGTGGAAAGCTTCCCAGAAGAGGGGAGTCGCAAAACCCCGTATTAACGCCCATGGTTTTGGAATGGGACGTCCAACAAGCTCATATAGGTGTGATAGTCAAGTGTCTACACACTTTTGTCCTTATAGTGTATTTATGCTAGTGAATTTTCTTTTAAATTTTTGTTAATTATGAAATGTGAATTATTTTGTAATCTAAAAGTAATTACTGTTTTAAGGGAGATCTTTAGAAATACTAACAAATAAGCCCACAAAATCCATTTCTGGCACATTACAAAATAGATCCAGATGTAGCTTTGCCAAATTTGTCACACAGATAATTTACTGATGAAACATAGAAAAACATTTGCAATAACCAATTTGAGATACACTGCCTGTGCTCAGCATAAATTAATACAACATGTAACAGCACCAAAGTTAGGAAACATCAAATGTTCCAAATGGTAACTATTAACCTATTATTTTGTGCATGTTGTGTGAGCATGCATTCATTCCTGCCACATGCATGCATGCTTGCATAAAGTGCTAATGTAGAACTAAAAAAAAATATTTTCTTACTCATAGAAGACCAGTGTGACTATAGATACAGAAATATAATTTCATCTCTTTGACTGTGTTTCAGATCACCTGCTCAGACCTGCACGAACAGCTGCAATTGTGGGTGGAGTCACTGCAGTTTTTTTTTTAATTGTGATTCTTGTTCCTGTAGTCATTTATTACAAATATAAAGGTGGGCACTAATTTCGTTCACATCCAGTCAGAACACAACATTGACACTCTCCCATTGCGGGTGTACAACACAACTGTAGGGTGTCTGTATGTGACTGCATCAACAGACATGATGGAACACTGAGACAGTTTGACTGACCAGCAAAAACACCAGACCTCCAGTGCTTAAGACATTTGTGTAATCCCTACCTGACAGAATTGATGCTGTTATTAAAATGTGTAACCAAGTGCACAATCACAATTACTGCTCCTACACAGGTGAACACATACAGCCACAATTACTGCTCCTACACAGGTGAACACACACAGTCACAATCACTGCGCCTACACAGGTGAACACACACAGTCACAATCACTGCGCCTACACAGGTGAACACACACACACTCACAACCACTGCTCCTACACAGGTGAACACATAGTCACAATGACTGTGTCTACACAGGTGAACATACACAGTCACAATGACTGCACCTACACAGATGAACACAAACAGTCTCAATCACTGCATCTACACAGGTGAACACACAGTCACAATCACTGCATCTACACAGGTGAACACACAGTCACAATCACTGCGCCTACACAGGTAAACACACACAGCCACAATCACTGCATCTACACAGGTAAACACACACAGTCACAATCACTGCTCCTACACAGGTGAACACACACGGTCACAATCACTGCGCCTACACAGGTGAACACACACAGTCACAATCACTGCTCCTACACAGGTGAACACACACAGTCTCAAGCACTGCTCTTACACAGCCACAATAACTGCATCTACACAGGTAAACACACACAGTCACCATCACTGCACCTTCACAGGTGAACACACACAGTCTCAAGCACTGCTCTTACACAGCTACAATCACTGCACCTACACAGGTGAACATACACAGTCACAATCACTGCGCCTACACAGGTGGACACACACAGTCACGATCACTGAACCTACACAGGTGAACACACACAGTCACGATCACTGCGCCTACACAGGTGAACACACACAGTCTCAAGCACTGCTCCTACACAGTCACAATCACTGCACCTAAACAGGTGAGCACACACAGTTACAATCACTGCTCCTACACAGGTGGACACACACAGCCACGATCACTGAACCTACACAGGTGAACACACAGTCACAATCACTGCACCTACACAGGTGAACACACACAGTCACAATCACTGCTCCTACACAGGTGAACACACACAGTCTCAAGCACTGCTCTTACACAGCCACAATAACTGCATCTACACAGGTAAACACACACAGTCACCATCACTGCACCTTCACAGGTGAACACACACAGTCTCAAGCACTGCTCTTACACAGCTACAATCACTGCACCTACACAGGTGAACATACACAGTCACAATCACTGCGCCTACACAGGTGGACACACACAGTCACGATCACTGAACCTACATAGGTGAACACACACAGTCACGATCACTGCGCCTACACAGGTGAACACACACAGTCTCAAGCACTGCTCCTACACAGTCACAATCACTGCACCTAAACAGGTGAGCACACACAGTTACAATCACTGCTCCTACACAGGTGGACACACACAGCCACGATCACTGAACCTACACAGGTGAACACACAGTCACAATCACTGCACCTACACAGGTGAACACACACAGTCACAATCACTGCTCCTACACAGGTGGACACACACAGTCACGATCACTGAACCTACACAGGTGAACACACACAGTCACAATCACTGCACCTACACAGGTGAACACACACAGTCACAATCACTGCTCCTACACAGGTGGACACACACAGTCACAATCACTGCTCCTACACAGGTGGACACACACAGTCACGATCACTACACAGGTGAACACACACAGTCACAATCACTGCACCTACACAGGTGAACACACACAGTCACAATCACTGCTCCTACACAGGTGGACACACACAGTCACAATCACTGCTCCTACACAGGTGGACACACACAGTCATGATCACTGAACCTACACAGGTGAACACACACAGTCACAATCACTGCTCCTACACAGTCACAATCACAGCACCTACACAGGTGAACACAAACAGTCACGATCACTGCAACTACACAGGTGAACACACACAGTCTCAAACATTGCTCCTACACAGGTGGACACACACAGTCACAATCACTGAACCTACACAGGTGAACACACACAGTCACAATCACTGCACCTACACAGGTGAACACAAACAGTCACGATCACTGCAACTACACAGGTAAACACACACAGTCTCAAACATTGCTCCTACACAGGTGAACACACACAGTCACAATCACTGCGCCCACACAGGTGAACACACACAGCCTCAAGCACTGCTCCTACACAGATGAACACACATTGTCACAACCACACATGGTTGCATCCCAAATGGCTATTTATTAGACACATGATGCACTGTATTGGTGGAAGACACACTATTTTAATTCTTACGTTGTTCGCTATGTAGGGAGCAGGGAGGTTTTTCAGATTTAACCAGTGCTTTTGCTCAGGACTCGGACGCGCAGCATGTTGCATTATATAAATTGTAGGCATTGTCCAAGCACAATTGGCGATTCAAACATACAGCGTGAGCGACCAAAGATTTTTAAAATCACACAGTGTATGCCTGGCTTAAGTTTATTTGCCTGCTTAGTTAGGATTATTGTGAAATGCGCAATGAGCCAAGTAGGGTAATTCTCATCATGGCCTGTCAAAATAATAGCTTTTGAGGCCAGTGTCACACTTATTCTCAAATGAAGAGTATATTACGTTAATTTAAAAACCCTTTGGATTAGGTTACAGATTGCATAATCTGTACTGGACTACATTTTAAAGTCACTCCTTGTTGTCCCACACTAGTTCATACAGTCCGTTCCACTGAACCAGGTTTTTGGAGTAAGTATGTTCTCTATTTTAAAATAGGGGAAATGGATTTCAAAGTGTTCTTTGTAGCACAGCATGTGGTATCTTCTTTAACACATTTTATACACATAGCATGAGAATATAACCAAACACCTATTGGTTTTCTATTCACGTGTGCATGTGTTCACTGTAAATTTTCTCTGTTTATAGATAAAAAAAGAAGATGGAAAAAAAAGAAAGAACTGAAAAGAGGTAAGATGGAGTTTTTTTTCCTTTTTGCCTTTTTAATCAGAGAATCTGAGGGTTATCTGATATCATAGAATTCATTTAAAGCAGTGTAGAGCTGAAAGAGAGCCACACACATAATCTGTGAAACAGCAGAGGATCCATTTACACACAGAACTGTTACAGAGCTACATTACTGAAATGGGCCTTTGGAGATGTGGGGTGAGAGGCCACACTGAATGTGGAAAGAAACAGCCTTATTAGGAAAAAAAGACATAATGTGAATGATATCCAGCACCATTCTTTACATTCCACTCCACTTGAGCAAATGGGTATTAACATGCATTGTGAAGTCTGACTTTGTGTGTGTTAATGTCCTTAATGATAGACAGAAACTATTTAAGCACTAACATTTGCTTTTTGTGAAAAATCACTGAATGTATCAGTGAGTGAAAAGATTTGTGGAATTAAGCTGATTGTCAGTAGTACCAGGAACGTGATAAATAGCCTGGCCAATAAAAATGTTGCACACTCTAATATTTCACTGGACCACCTTTAGCTTTTATCACAGCATACATTCACTGTGGCATTGTTATGCAATGTTAAAATATTTATTTCATTCATTCAGTTGCATTAATTTTGGTTGAGATGTTGTATTGACAACAGGAGAGTCAAACCACTCTGTAAAGTCTTCTCCAGCACAACTCAAAAACTACAACTACAACTCAGTGGGGTTAAGATCAGGATTCTGTGGTGGCTGATTCATGCGTGAAAATGATCCCTCATGCTCAGTGAACCACACTTTCACAATCTGAACCCAGTCAGTGAGTGCATTTACATGCTCTCAATAATCCAATCGTAATCCAATTTTCGTATCGTGTGGGCATAAACCTGCATGTCCCCCCAGTTTATCCTCTAGCAGTCTAGACTGGATAGTGTTGAAGGAGCTCAAGAAGAACATAATCTGCACCATACAGTTGGGTCTGTCCAAAAAGGAGTAGGCCATCTGCAGCAGGAGATTATGCATCATCCAGACCCCGGTCTCTCCAAGATCTTCATTGTATGAGGAGTTAGTGCTGTCGCTCTGTAGTCATTAGGCACTGACACCAGGCATGTTGTTTTCCATAGCATAGGAACTCAAAATGCAGACACATGTTAAAAAAAAAATATCACCAATTTTCACCAATATCTTCAACAGATCACTGGAACTCTGCTCTGTTCCATCATGCCTCAAAACATTTACCATCATTCCAGTTCCCAAAAAAATGAACATCACTGGACTAAATGACTACAGGCCAGTAGCCCTGAAGCCCACCTGAAGACTCTCTGCTGGATCCCCTCCAGTTCATATACAGAACTAATAGGTCTGTCGACGACATGGTCAGCTTGGCCCTGCACTTTATTCTACAGCTCATCTCAACAGTCCTGGAACCTACGCTAGAGTTTTGTTTGCAGACTTGACTGACAGCTCGACATTCAACACAGTGCCAGAGCTGCGGCAGGTAAAATTGTCTCCACTGTCAGTGCCAGATCCCATCTGCCGTTGGATCATGGATTCCTGACAAAAAGGAAACAGCTGGTGCAGCTAGGAAAACACAACTCAGACCCCTAAACCCTCAGTACTATTATTCCGCAAAGTTACGTGCTCTCACCCCTTTTCTTCAGTCTCTACACCAATGACTGTGTCTCTAAGGAAACAGCTATGAAGGTGCCTCATGGCCAACAGTAATGAGTCTGCAGACAGGAAGGAAGTCTCCTGACGCAGCAGCAACCACCTGCTACTGAACATGGAAAAAAGGGTGGAGATGGTGGTGGATTTAAGGCACAGCCCCCCCTTCCTACCACCCGCTCACCATCAATGGCTCTGTGGTTTCCACTGTGGAGTCAGTTAAGTTCCTGGGCACCACCATATCCAGGGACCTGAAGTGGGAGAGGAGTCTTCATCACCAAGAGAGCACAGTAAAGAATGTTCTTCCTGAGACAGCTGAAGAAATTCAACCTGCTGCAGAGCCTGATGATCCAGTTCATCAAGTCCATCCTCACACCATCTGGTTTGGTTCCTCGACCTTAGAAGAGCCAAACTCCAGGGCATTATCAGGACTGTGGAGAAGATCATTGGATGTAATCTACCAATCCTTCAGGACATCTAAAGCAGCAGGGAGGTGAAGCGTGCTGGCAAAATTGCAGCTGACCCCTCTCATCCTGGACATCACCTCTATCTAGGCTCTTTGTCGGCTCTTCAAAAACAGTCCAGTTTTTGGATTCAAAACCGTCCTGTAGCTTGTCTCCACTGGTCCACCTCTTCACTGTAATGATACCAGCCTTGTTGGTTTTGAGTTTCTGCCTGTATTTTGGTGAATGAGACTGTGGTCGGAGTGACACGCATGACGACACAACGGGCGCTTTTAACAGTGGTGTAGCAATGATCCAAAATATTCCCTTCTCTTGTGGCACAAGTGACATACTGTATGTACTTGGAACTTCTTTTGTTAGATTTGCACTGTTGAAGTATCCTATAATGATGAGCAGTGAGTCCAGATTACCTCTTTCTTTCTACTTTTTTATCTGCTTGGCCAGCAATCTATCTTCTCTTATCTATCTGCTCTGTGCATCTGGAAGCTGGGAAGGTGGAGTGCGCTGTCAGGGGTCAGATCAGAAAGGCAGGTCTCTGTAAAGCACAGGGCAGATATGTTTGAAAAGTCCTTGTTGGTGTGGTTGAGCAAAAGTAGTTATTCCATGTTGCTGTATAGAGATTGCAGATTGGAGAAAAATAAATATGGTAAAGGGGTACGAAATCCACACTTCGGCCCTACAAGCACTCCAGTTCGTCACAAGATCTAGTGTATGCCCATGTTTGTGTGTCGGATTGTTAACATGCTGTACTAGTGGAAGACAATTAATGAGTTTAAGAAAATCAACAGCAAGTGATCCTTTGGGAGAATCAACATGTATGTTAAAATTTCCAAACATAAAAATGTGAAGGACATAATGTAAAATAATGTAAAAAGCAAATCTGAAAATTCCTGAACAAATAAAGGATTAACCTTAGGTTAGATGATTTAAACTGTCAATGTGAAAGGAGAGCTACACCATAGGACTAGGAATTCAAAAGAAGATATACTAGGAACAGACAACACAAAAACTGTCTCCAAAAAGAACAACCAGTCCACCGCCTCTTCCCGATTTACATGCTTTTTTCACAATACTTGAAAATACTAGACTGGTGGAGTGAGTTCATTCATCAGTGTAGTCTCCCTCATGGTGCCAAGTTTAAGTCACACATAAAAATTCAATACTTTGGTCTCTAACATAATTCATAAATCATTTAAAAGAGATTTTGTTTGCAAGCGATTGTTTATTTATACAATATCTCACAAAAGTGAGTACACCCCTCACATTTCCGCAAATATTTTATTATATCTTTTCATGGACCACACTATAGAAATGAAACTTGGATATAACTTAAAGTAGTCAGTGTACAGTTTGTATAGCAGTACAGATTTACTGTCTTCTGAAAAGAACTCAACACACAGCCATTAATCTCTAAATAGCTGGCAACACAATTAAGTACACCTCACAGTGAACATGTCCAAATTGTGCTCAAAGTGTCAATATTTTGTGTGACCACCATTATTATCTAGCACTGCTTTAACCCTCTTGGGCATGGAATTCACCAGAGCTGCACAGGCTGCTACTGGAAACCTCTTTCACTCCTCCATGATGACATCACGGAGCTGGTGGATGTTAGACACCTTGCGCTCCTCCTCCTTCCGCTTGAGGATGCCCCACAGGTGGTCAATTGGGTTTAGGTCTGGAGACATACTTGACCAGTCCATCACCTTTATCTTTAGCAAGGCAGTTGTCATCTTGAAGGTGTGTTGGGGGTCGTTATCGAATTGGAAAACTGCCATGTGGCGCAGTTTCTGAAGGGAGGGAATCATCCTCTGCTTCAGAATGTCACAGTACATGTTGGAATTCATGTTTCCCTCAATGAATCACAGATCCCCAGTGCCGACAGCACTCATGCAGCTCCAGAATATAATGCTACCACCACCATGCTTGACTGTAGACAAGAGACAGTTGTCTTGGTACTTCTTACCAGGGCGCCACCACACATGCTGGACACCATCTGAGCCAAACAAGTTTATGTTGGTCTCGTCAGACCATATTCTTGGACTGCTTGTCTTCAGCAAACTGTTTCCGGGCTTTCTTGTGCGTCAGCTTCAGAAGAGACTTCCTTCTGGGACAACCGCCATGCAGACCGAGCTGATGCATTGTACGGCGTATGGTCTGAGCACTGACAGGTTGACCTCCCACTTCTTCAACCTCTGCAGCAATGCTGGTAGCACTCGTCTATTTTTTGAAGCCAACCTCTGGATATGACGCTAAACATGTGGACTCAATTTCTTTGGTCGACCCTGGCGAGGCCTGTTCCGAGTGGAACCTGTCCTGGAAAACTGCTGTATGACCTTGGCCACCATGCTATAGCTTAGTTTCAGGGTGTTTGCAACCTTCTTATAGCCTAGGCCATCTTTGTGGAGAGCAACAATTCTCACATCCTCAGAGAGTTCTTTGCCATGAGGTGCCATGTTGAATATCCAGTAGCCAGTATGAGCGAATTGTACCCAAAACGCCAAATTTAACAGCCCTGCTCCCCATTCACACCTGGAACCTTGTAACTCTAAAGAGTCACATGGCACCAGGGAGGGACAACGACATGATTGGGCACAATTTGGACATCTTCACTGTGAGGTGTACTCACTTGTGTTTCCAACTATTTAGACATTAATGGCTGTATGTTGAGTAATTTTCAGAGAAAAATGAATCTATACTGCTATACAAACTGTACACTGACTAAGTTATGTCCGAGTTTCATTTCTTTAGTGTTGCCCCATGAAAAGATCTAATGAAATATTTGAAGAAATGTGAGGGGTGTACTCACTTTTCTGAGATATTGTACAGGCAAATTTAAGTATTTCTTTCTGTTATGTTTCAGTGGTGACTGGCAATAGAGAGAGGTTGAAGAACATGACATATGAATGATGTGCTTGTGGTGCTGAATGATGTGGTTGTGGTGTTAAATGATGTGGTTGTGTGAGCTGAATGATGTGGTTGTGGTGCTGAATAATGTGGTTGTGGTGCTGAATGATGTGGTTGTGGTGCTGAATGATGTGGTTGAGGTGCTGAATGATGTGGTTGTGATGCTGAATGATGTGGTTGTGTGAGCTGAATGATGTGGTTGTGGTGCTGAATGATGTGGTTGTGTGAGCTGAATGATGTGGTTGTGTGAGCTGAATGATGTGGTTGTGTGAGCTGAATGATGTGGTTGTGGTGTTAAATGATGTGGTTGTGTGAGCTGAATGATGTGGTTGTGGTGCTGAATGATGTGGTTGTGGTGCTGAATGATGTGCTTGTGGTGCTGAATGATGTGGTTGTGGTGTTAAATGATGTGGTTGTGTGAGCTGAATGATGTGGTTGTGGTGCTGAATAATGTGGTTGTGGTGCTGAATGATGTGGTTGAGGTGCTGAATGATGTGGTTGAGGTGCTGAATGATGTGGTTATGTGAGCTGAATGATGTGGTTGTGGTGCTGAATGATGTGGTTGTTTGTGCTGAATGATGTGGTTGTGGTGCTGAATGATGTGGTTGTGGTGCTGAATGATGTGGTTATGTGAGCTGAATGATGTGGTTGTGTGAGCTGAATGATGTGGTTGTGTGAGCTGAATGATATGGTTGTGTGAGCTGAATGATATGGTTGTGGTGCTGAATGATGTGTTTGTGTGAGCTGAATGATGTGGTTGTGGAGCTCAATGATGTGGTTGTGTGAGCTGAATGATGTGCTTCTGTGAGCTTTTGTACTGAATGATGTTTTGTCTCTAGCATATGAAAATGTTATCAGATGGTTAAGAGAGTTTGTCTGATAGATTTATTGACAAATATTTATTAACCTGTGTGATATCTCTCACTGACTTTCAATTTTTGATATTATTTTAATCCTTCCGAGTTCATCAAAAATAATCAGTTTGTTAAAGAGAGTGGAATACTTCTAAAACATAAATCAAAATATTCATACATTCAAGAAACAAAACAACCACTATTCAAATAATTAATAATGTATACATTAATCTCTCTGGCAAATATGCTTTTGTTTTTTAAGATAAAGTAAATTTGTTGTTAAATTTGTAATGCTAATTATTTTGAAGGATAGTTTGAAACTACATAAATTATTTTATTATTTCTCTTTTGGTGTATATTTTTTGTGTACATTTTTAATGAGACAACAGAGACATAAGTGTTGATTATTAATACGTGAATAATATTTATGCACTGTAATTATTTACAGAAAAAGTTCTAAATTCTAAATTTAAACAGCTTTGTATGCTTTCACATTTGATATATCCATACTCATAAATTTTTGTATATAGACTTTTTTTCGTCTTGATCACCCTTTAGTTAAATCTGCTTTTTGGAAGTCAGAAGAAGGGCAGCGTGATGGCTCATCAATGTGGTCTCTTCTGCTGAAGTTAGAGGAGGAGCAGAGTGATGACCCAACAGTGGAGAGGGGTTTTCTGAACCGCCTAAGAAATGACTCACTACAGAAATTAAAGGACCATCTACAGAAAATTATGGAAACTCAACCTAGAGTTGTGTGAGTATCTATTTTCATTCTATACTACAGTCATGTGCTAAATATACTAAAGATAACTAACTCATAAACTATAAAATGAGACAGAACTCTCAGAAAAATATAAAAGATAAACTGTTTAAGGCTCTTAGAACACTTGTACTGTTTCATCGTTGCATATAGGCTCCCGCTGCTGAGACACAATGTTCTGTGCATATGTAAACAGGTCAGTCAGAATCTCAGACTCATCTAAATGATCCCCAAAATAAACTGAACACTGTTCATTTGATCATTTTGTGGTCTATTTGAAAATGAAATTGCCCCAGTCCACCTTGCGTTTAGTTGCATTATACATACACAGCTACACTTTTATTACACACAAAACTACAAACAAAGAGCTCATTACCAAACACACTATTCTCAAAACCTTCAACAGTGAAAACTCACTTTTGATCACCCATAAACTTTGATTACTCACAAAACAACCCAAATTAACGTGTCAGCTGAGAGGAGGAGCTGCTCCTCAAACCCCCAAAATCACGTGCTCATTACCTGCTGCACCTGCATGCTATCAGTGGAAGAGCATTGAATTTAAAAAAAGAGGGTCTATATACCAGTTAGTGAGAGAGGACCTTACTGTAGAAATACTGGGAGAGAAAATTCTTTTGGGTTTGTGAGTTTGGCCAAAGTTGACCACATTAAATAAATGAAGTTATGTTAGTTGTGTGATATTGAGCACAGTCTTGCACTGATTTCTGTGAATTTGGTTTCCCTGTTTTCTGATCAGAGCTGATTTCCTAACACAAATAAAAAAAAAAAACTAATAAAAGAAAGACAAATAAAAAAATCCTCATAAACTACCATTCAGAAGTTTCATTTCACTTGTCAGATTAAGTTAATATAAGTTAACATTTACTAATAACCTAATGTATAAATATATATATATATATATATATATATATATATATATATATATATATATATATATATATGTATAAATATATGTACGTACATGTACAATATAAATATTATAAACTAGGCATCAGGATATTTTCAGATTTTACTGTATTATTATTTTAATACTGTAAATCTTTTTTAGGAATAATAAATTATGTAATCAATAAACAATTTAGTATAATTATTTTTATTTTAAATAATTTTCTGATAAGTTATCCTTCTTGAGATTTGTTTCACAGAGCCACATGTGATCTCTTGCTGAGAACGTCTGTGGACGACCATGAGACATGTTTAGTTAAATGTGGGTGGGAACAAATGAAAGTGGAAGTTGGAAGTGATGGTGCCCTCAACATTCTCCAACTGACAAAAAATCTGTCATTAGCTTTATGATTGTAATGTGAGTTAGCATTGATAAGAAAAAGAGATAAAAAGTTCCCATAAAAAAGCTTAGTTAAGCATGTAGATGTGAGCCTTGTGTGCAGAGACATATTACATGCAGTTAAAATGAACATTACCTCTTACAAAAGAAAACACTCCTGATTAGCTTTACAAGAGATCACTAGGCAAATAATAAACACTGATGATGGGTTACTTTGAAGTTGACCCTTATTTTATAATGTAGCTGAGCATGCATGTAGAAGTTTAAAGAAAAGAAAAGGGATGGAAAAGTAAAAATTAAACTTAATCAACTAATAGGGATTCCTTCAAGGAGTGGCACAACCATCTAACCGTTGTCAGGAGATTGTGAACTTGATCCCTGGTGATGCTATAGCCAGGACAGCACAATTGGCCTCGCTCTCTCTGGGTGGGTAGGATGTCCTCCCCATCTCCCCCCCATCACTCAACGCACTGCTAGTCAGCACAGGCGACTGTTAGCTGATGTAACAGATCTGGCGCTTGGCGCTTTCCTCCGAGTGCGTTCAGCTGTCCAATGACGTTTACGTGAGCGTGCAGTTTGAAAAGATGCAGTGTCAATTCACAGGTCTCGGAGGAAGCCTGCGTTTGACTTCATCCTCCTAGCACTGGTGGTAAATTTTACTTGTTCAGTATAAACTCGCTGAAGGGTGATCCAGCCACTGGAACGAGTCTGATAATTTACATTGTTTACAGACAGCATAAATGTAATATTAGATGGTGAACGACTGGGGAGTGCTTATAAATATAAAAAATATAAAAAAGCAGCTAGTGTGTTTTCTGATAGAGAGGATCAATATGTACATTTTTGCACTTTAAATTTATGGCAAGCATGAACATTACTCCAGATCGGCACAGGTCAACATATACATTATTCCCCATTAGCATAAGCCAACATCCAACAACTCACCGTCAGCATAACCATCACTTCAAATGATGATGAACCAAGATGGTAGCTTGTTAGCATGCTGCAGCCATATCCTGAAAATATTGATAACACTTTTGTTTCTTATAGTCAGTTTTCAAAAACAAAACAATCACTCTTTCACCAATAAACTTGACAAACTTATATCACAGCTAACTTCCCAGCGTGAACTCTGGGACTGCTGCATTTCTGTTTTTATGGAGACATGGTTCAATGACAGCATTCCAGATGCAGCCATTCAGCTTAATGTTAGACATAGGTTAGAATCCAAACTACCCTTGAGCTCAGACACTGCCAGACACAAAAGCCAGTGCTAATACATAGAAAGAAAGATACAGAGTAAAACTTAGCATAAGTGCAAGACAATGCATTTCAGTTACTACATGGATTAGCGCTCATTTAAAAAAAAAACAGCATACGATTTCAATACAGTATACTTTTTGTCTAATTAAGCGAATGTTTCCTCACATTCCACTAGCTCTCCATTTTGTGTTCGTGCTGGAAGAAAACTGGTGTTGGCCCTGTTAATGGGAAATAAATACAGTTTCTCAGGCCTAGCTGCATAACACTATTCTAGCCAAGCAGCAACAGGGGGCATTCATACTCATGCACAGGACGGGGGAAGGTTAGGAGCTGTGTGCTGAATTACACACAGTGTCAAGAAGGAGAGATGGCTCAGAAACAGCCAAAAAGGAGAAAATCTGAAGATTGAGAAAGAGGTTCTTTGATCAGGTAAGGACGTTTCAACAGTGGAAAGACCTGCTAGAGTTGACGGTGAGGTGTTTCAATGGTGGGAAGACCATTGAAAGTTGGCTAAGCTAAAGCTGGCTTTCTATTCACGTTTCAGCTCCACCTTAAATTGTGCAGCAGTTCCATTCTGACGCTTGAGGTGCCTGAATGTAACTGCTGCACCATTTAAGGTGGAAAAGGAAAATTCAAATATAAACCTGAGGTGCTGGAGTGTTACTGCTGCACCATTTAAGCTGAAGCTGAGGTGTCAGAATACATCTGCTGCAGCATTTAAAGAGGGATGGGAAAATCCAAGCAAGAAGCTGACAAAAAAGAAGCTTCAGCTTCATTGAGAGTTGAAAAGCATGAAAGGTATGGGGATGTTGCTCTATTTCTGACAGATGGGTAACATGAACTTATTTTTTGTTTTGTTTTTTGTTTTTTTGTTTTTTTAACTTTTCTAAAGTTTCTGAGAACCAGTAGGTCAGTCTTGTTTTTTCCTGTTTGGTTTGTTTAAGTTAGCAACCGGTTAGCTTCACAGTAGCAAATGTAGCTAACCAACAACCCCGCTAATGCTAGTTACATTTCTTGCTGTGTTTTTGTTTGCTCTTATGTTATATCATCATGGTATTTGTGTACACAAAAATTTGCTAGCCCAGTGTCATTTATCTTGGCATTACACATCCATAAATTTGAGGGACAGAGCTTCCGAAGAAGCATTGAAGGTAGGGGTGTATTTCTTTTGCTGAGGAGTTAAAAAACAATCATTTTTCCAGAATCATATACTGCACCTGTAAGTGCTTCATAAAAAGATGGGTCTTCAGTTTCCATTTGAAGACTGTGAGAGAATGCACTGTTTGGACAGCCAGTGGAAATTCACTCCACCATCTGGGTGCCAGGACAGAGAAGAATCTTGATGTAGGTCAAGCGGAGCTTGAAGTTCAAAGGGCTTGAGGTACAGATCAAGTTTTGATCACTGCCATAAGGTGGGAGGGGGTGCATTTTTGGCTTTGTAGGCAAGCATTAGGGTTTTAAATCTGATGTGGTCAGCTACAGGAAGCCAATGAGGGGAGCACAGTAGTGGAGTAACATGAGTGAACTTAACTGGCCATCCAGAATCACACCAAGACTTCCTGCATCTTCGACCAAGGAGTTCTTAATTGAAATGGCAAGATCATGATGAGGACCTGTGGTTCTGAAAGGCATTTCAGTCTTGCTAGGATTGAGCTTCAGGTAGTGAGGCGGTGCCATCCATGAAGAGATGTCAGTCAGACATGCTGAGATGCGACTGGAAACCTGCTTATCGGAAGACGGGAAAGATAGCATTAGCTAGGTGTTATCAGCATAGTAGTGGTAAGAGAAGCTGTAAAAAGATATTACATCACCAAGAGAATGAGTGTAGAGTGAAAAGAGACAAGGACCCAGCACTGAGCCTTGTGGGATACCAGTGGAGAGCCTGCCCGGAGCGAATGTGGACACTCTCCATATTACCCGAAAAGAGCCCCCCACCAGATAGGAGTCAAACCTTTTCCACGCAGATCCAGTGATTCCAGCGCTGGTGAAGACAAACAGAAGGATCTTCTGAGTGACCGTGTCAAAGGCTGCAGAACGGTCAAGAAAAATACAATGACAGTTTGGCTGATCTTGCTGCCTAGACCTACTCAGTCACTGCTATAAGGGCAGTTTCTATTGAGTGTGCTGGTTTGAAGCCAGGCAGGTTAGGGCCCTGGAGCTGGTTCTGAGTGAGAAAGAGAGACAGTATTCTTTGATGACAAGGAGCTGTTTATGATATGAAGTGTCGAAGGGCAGCAGGTCCATGGATGGGATGAGATCCAGTAGGAAGGTGGTTGAGCTCAGTGGGAAACATGCACACAAACACAAACACAGATGAAAGATAATATGTAAATGTTAATGTTTATGGAAGCTCGTATACTCTACTCTACCACAGTGACCTCTGCCTCACTCTCACATACTCTTAAAACTTGTTGCTGCCAAAATGCACACACTATAATTCTAAATGTTATTATGGCCGTATATGTATTGCCATTTTTTTATGAGGATGGGTAACAAGCACTTCTGTAAAGGTGCAATCCAGAAAACAAAAAGAGAATATCAAATGTTGCAGTTGGTGATACAGATTCTGCTTATTTATTAGAGAAGTAAAAGGTCTGATGGTAACTAGGACAGTCAGGTTCATGAAGCTAGTACAGATTGCTAATGTGAAAAAAATATACAAAAATTCCAGCGCTGGTGAAGACAAACAGAAGGATCTTCTGAGTGACCGTGTCAAAGGCTGCAGAACGGTCAAGAAAAATACAATGACAGTTTGGCTGATCTTGCTGCCTAGACCTACTCAGTCACTGCTATAAGGGCAGTTTCTATTGAGTGTGCTGGTCTGAAGCCAGGCAGGTTAGGGCCCTGGAGCTGGTTCTGAGTGAGAAAGAGAGACAATACTCTTTGATGACAAGGAACTTTTTATGATATGAAGTGTCGAAGGGCAGCAGGTCCATGGATGGGATGAGATCCAGTAGGAAGGTGGTTGGATTGCTGGATTTGAGTACCTGTAGGACATCATCTGTGGAAAGAGAAGAAAACCAGGTTGGAGAATTAAGAACAAGAAGACGAGGACTAAAGAAGAGAGTGAAGAGAAAGGAAAAAAGCTGGTGGTTTCTATTCATTTTCTCCTTAAAGAAGTTGACAGTACTCTGAGGTAAGAGAGAAGGGTGGTGTAGAAGATTGAGGGTTGAGGAGAGAGGAGAAAATAAAGAGCTTGTGTGGATCAGATGCTGATGCTTTCAGTTTCCCTCTGTAGAAAGGAGGGATAGAGTGCAGTTTGCATGGAGTGAAGAAAGAACATGAATCGGTGACATGTCTCCCAGAGGCTCCCAGTCAGATAAATAAGATTACTGGTATTGCAGTTCCTGCGATGATGATGGGGTCCTCTAGATCTGAAGGATGAGTAGATTGTATTGGTATTGAAAAACACATGCTAGAAGTGAAAAATGCAGGAATTAGAAGAGTCACATCTCGGTATTGATCATGAATTGAACAAATTAGTATGTCCACCTAGCAGCTACAGACGTAGCATTATGCTCCTTCAAGTCAGCACAGGACAACATAAACATTACTCCCATCAGCACAGACCAAAATGAGCATTACTCCTTATTAGCATCAAGTTTCCATTTTAAAATAAAGTGAATGGATATTCATGGATATATTAGAAAATTCCAAGACATCACCCCACACCGTGTGATCATTGTGTTTGACTGAAATATTTTTTCATTTTAATTTCATTCCTGATTTTAGAGACACACAAAAAAAGTTTTGGGGTTAAATACAGTTACTTAGTTACTGTTGCTGTCCAAATGCCCACCGATGTATGGCAGAACCCCACTGCTTTAGTTGTGATGAACTGAATAATAATTTTTTGCTGTTTGGCAGTAAGGTGTTCCATTTGTGTTTTTATTTATAACATTCTGATTACAAATGATTAATTGATTAACAAAAAATGTACAAAGTCAATAGTGTAACAGTAATTTTTTGTCTTTTCAGTATATTCCGTGATCTTATGTGTTACATGAGTGTAAATAAAATGAGAGCACTTCTGTTTCTGGCCTGTGATTCACCTCTCCTTCAATGTACTGCGGTTTAATTCATATAAATATTGTGTGTGTGTGTGTGTGTGTGTGTGTGTGTGTGTGTGTGTGAGAGAGAGAGAGAGAGAGAGAGAGAGAGAGAGAGAGAGAGAGAGAGAGATTGCAGTGTTCTGATGTATCATCATTTTTCTCCCAGGCTGCGTAATCTTGATCTCACAGAGAAAAGCTGTGCAGTTCTGGCCTCAGCTCTCAGCTCAGAGAACTCAACACTGACAGAACTGGACCTTTGTGGGAATGAACTGCTGCAGGATTCAGGAGTGAAGAAGCTCTGTGAGGGACTGAAGAGTAAAAACTGTAAACTAGAGACACTGAGGTAAGAACACTATCTCACTACACACTCAGACACATTCTCGCTCTCACACACACATGCTCTCTCTTTCACAGTAACCTTCTAAAATATACATGTGTCTCTCACTCACATATACGTTCCATGTAGAAAAGTGGGAAACATGCACACGAAACACAAACACAGATGAAAGATAATATGTAAATGTTAATGTTTATGGAAGCTCGTATACTCTACTCTACCACAGTGACCTCTGCCTCACTCTCACATACTCTTAAAACTTGTTGATGCCAAAACGCACACACTATAATTCTAAATGTTATTATGGCCGTATATGTATTGCCATTTTTTTATGAGGATGGGTAACAAGCACTTCTGTAAAGGTGCAATCCAGAAAACAAAAAGAGAATATCAAATGTTGCAGTTGGTGATACAGATTCTGCTTATTTATTAGAGAAGTAAAAGGTCTGATGGTAACTAGGACAGTCAGGTTCATGAAGCTAGTACAGATTGCTAATGTGCCTCCTATTTAATTTTTTTTTTTTTAAGTGAAATAAGTTAAACCTGTTTTAAAAGTTGTGGCAAGAATAGGAACTCTGATTTACTCATTTTAAATACAGAAATCACATTAAACACAACTCCAAATATCAGACCATAGTAGATGTAGAGCACTGTGTGTAGAGCAGGTTTGTCATTTAAACTTACTAAGGCAAGAGGAACAGCAGTTTTCATTTATAAAAAGGTGTGAAGTAAAATATTTAGGTTTTAAATATTTTTGTAAAATTTTTTCAACACATTACAGTGTTTAACTGAGCTGTTTCCATATGAGAGTACATTGAGGAAATCAAGTAAACACCAGTAATTAAAACTACAACTTTGAAAGTAAAAATATTTGAATGTAAATGTTTTTAAAAATTATTTAAGCCTAAAGATTATCCACATTTGAAAGCTGATGCGTTTTGCTCTGATTTGGAATTGATCATTTTCTGTTAGCTATCTGCTGACCTGATCATCCTGTTCTAATGAGGGCAAATAAGATCAAAGATCATTGCTGATGCTTTCATAGAAGTTTCCCTCTTAAAGTACAAAATATGTGAAATATGTTGTCACCTAGTCTAGTATGTTATCACTGAGCTCTGATCACCTCTGCTTTCTAATAACAGTCACTGGTGCATTACTAAGAAATTTGCAAGTGTTAAACAGGTGTTTTATGTACATTTCTAGTGGTGTGTAGTGTGTAGTATTGTAGAAACGGATTTGCTACCTCTTCTGATTTAAATGAGCTTTTTTTAGCTCTGCTCTCATAGAACATGTTTTATGGTTTGATGGTTATTCACACACCAAAAGCTCAACCCATCTGAATATTTTGACAAATCATATTAAAGTGGATCACAAGCTTTACTCGCTAAGTGATTTGAGCCGAAGTGCCGGACCAAAAGACATGCAGAATGTGATGTTCATGGAGAATAAAACATATCAAGATAAGTATATTTTGTGTTTTCTAAACTGCATTTCTCTCTATACGTTGATGCATCTTGATAAAAGTGTAGTTATAAGTATATCCTGCAGAT
This sequence comes from Colossoma macropomum, assembly GCF_904425465.1. NCBI lineage: Eukaryota > Metazoa > Chordata > Actinopteri > Characiformes > Serrasalmidae > Colossoma > Colossoma macropomum. Next base: position 131,054 of record NW_023495934.1, on the reverse strand, counting down.
TATGATATGCATACCATAGCTGTAATTTAAACTCTTCCTGTTATGAAATCTAAAAAATAGCCTTGTAAAGTGTGAGCCTCAGGTTCCAAGGGTTAGTTAAGTTGTGCCTGTGTTCATTTGCATGAAGGTTCTTAGTATATAACCTGCTGATTTGGCAACAATGAAATGGTGAAGTTTTGGAAAGTAAAAAGTCACAATGATTTTTACAGTTTGCATAATTGTGAGTGCTTATAAATCTTTGCAGTCTTAAGGAGTGTAAATATTTAGAGATGGGATCGTTTATCTCTTTCATATTCCAGATGTCTTAGTGTATATTCCGCAACTGGCATTTCACTGGTTTCATTGACAGGTGTTTTTTTTTCTTTGACCTATATTATAGTTGTTCCTGAAAATAAAAAGAGTAGCACTGCAGGAGGTGGTTGATGCCAAAACAGCAATGCAAAGTGGCAAAATCCCCAAATGGATGGCTACTTGGTCAGGTTTTATAAGCGGTTCTAGCCAAATTAGCTCACTTTTTTCTCAAATTAGCTAACCTTTTTCTCAAAATCTCATTTGTTCAGACACACTGAGACAAGGCCTCACAGAGGCATCCATCTTGTTTCTTGTGAAGCCAAGCAGGAATGCACATCAGTGCAGCTGTTACAGGCCAATTTCACTTAAAAATATGCAAACCCAACTCCAAAAAAAGTTAGGAAAGTAGGTAAAAATTAAATTAAATTACAACAGAGGCTCATGAATCTACCTTGACTTGTATGTGTGCACAAACAGTACAAAGACAAGATATTTAATCTTTTAATTGATACCAACAACATATTTAAAAGAAAACTTGGGACAGGAGCAATTTAAGACTAGGAACATTGTGAAATGTTAAAACAGAGGATCTAATAATGTTTGGATATTAAAGAACCATCTAGGAAATTCTTAATTCTTCATGAGCAAGCATGGGTCAAGGCTTAGCACTTTGTGAAAAGTGCATCAGCAAATAGTTGAGCCTGTATCTGAGATGTTTTCTTAGCTTGGTCTTTTTTGTGATTTTAAAGGCTAAAACTTGTTTAGCCTTTATTTTATTCATCATCATGTTTCTTACAAATGTGTCATTTGACAGGATCAGGATGGATTGGGTAGAAAAACTAAGTATACAATATCTGATGAACATCAGAGATTTACCCACAAGTTTTAATCTCGTTTTAAGCTGAGAGGCTTCTGGTCAGCTATATTCAACATCCTGAATGAAGCATTTGATTGAGGTGTTCAGCATAATGCCTACTGCAGAAGAATACTGTTTGAATGAAGATCACATCAAAAACATTGGCATGGCTCAATGACCTAATACTGTTTTAAAGCTAAAAAAGATTAGAGACATGATGCATGATCGCTCTTGAGAAATTAATGTAAGAGAATATGAGGGTACATGGGTCATCAGTTTTATTGTTAATGGCAATAATTTCTCTCTTATGTAGATGATCTTTTCTGTATACTCATATCAGAATATTCTGGGCTTAGAGTTACAAGGTTCAGTCTGCATTCAGTGCAGTTTTTAGATATTGAAGCTCAAATATTTCAGTTGCAGAACTCTTATGTACTACAATTAACTTCCACATTTTAAGTCACTGGTTTGAGGCACTATTGACTGCTAAACATTAAAATCCCAGGATATTTGGAAAAGGTCTTTTCTAGCACTGACCAAACACTGTTAAAAATACACTATATTGCCAAAAGTATTCGTTCGTCTGCCTTCACACGCATATGAACTTGAGTGACATCCCATTCTTAATCCATAGGGTTCAATATGATGTTGGCTCACCCTTTGCAGCTATAACAGCTTAAACTCTTCTGGGAAGGCTTTCCACAAGGTTTAGGAGTGTTTATGGGAATTTTTGACCATTCTTCCAGAAGCGCATTTGTGAGGTCAGACAATGATGTTGGATGAGAAGGCCTGGCTTGCAGTCTCTGCTCTAATTCATCCCAAAGGTGTTATATCGGGTTGAGGTCAGGACTCTGTGCAGGCCAGTCAAGTTCTTCCACACCAAACTTGCTCATCCATGTCTTTATGGACCTTGCTTTGTGCACTGGTGCGCAGTCATGTTGGAACAGGAAGGGGCCAAACTCCCCAAACTGTTCCCACAAAGTTGGAAGCATGAACTTGTCCAAAATCTCTTGGTCTGCTGAAGCATTAAGAGTTCCTTTCACTGAAACTAAGAGGCCGAGCCCAACTCCTGAAAAACAACCCCACACCATAATCCCCCCTCCACCAAACTGAGTTGCTGTCATTCCCAATCGCTTCCACTTTGTTATAATACCACTAACAGTTGACTGTGGAATATTTAGTAGTGAGGAAGTTTCACGACTGGACTTGTTGCACAGGTGGCGTCCTATCATGGTACCACGCTGGAATTCACTGAGCTCCTGAGAGCCTACTAATGTCTGTAGAAGCAGTCTGCAGGCCTAGGTGCTTGGTTTTATACACCTGTGGCCATGGAAGTGATTGGAACACCTGGATCCAATGATTTGGATGGGTGAGTGAATACTTTTGGCAATATAGTGTATCTATAGTATCTTGAATTCTCAATGTTGTCTGTACTTTATAAATAACAGTGTGTCATGCAGCGTCAGAAACCAAATGTAATCAAGTTTTTTTGAGATTACTGAACAACTCCAAACAGTTTGAAACAGATGTGTGATGATTTAAACTTAAAGAGACTTTAAAGATTCAATTAGTTTCTTTTTACAAAGGCTAAAGAAAGACTTAATATACAACCCTATTTCTAAAAAAGTTGGGGACTGTGCAAAATGTACACAAAAACAAAATGCAATGATGTGCAAATCATTTAAACCCTCTCTTTAGTTGAAAAAAGTACAAAGACAACATATGTTGCAACTGAGAGATTTTATTGTTTTTTTGAAAAATGTATGCCCAATTTTAATTTGATGCCAACAATACATTCCAAAAAAGTTAGGACGGGGCAACAAAAGGCTGGTAAAGTAGTGTAATACTAAAAAAAAAACACCTGGTGGCTGGATATCATGTCAGTAACATGATTGGGTATACAAGAGCATATATATATATATATATATATATATATATATATATATATATATATATATACACACACACACACATACACATATACACTAGTGTGAGAAAGTGTTTGCCCCTTTCCTGATTTCTTATTCTTTTGCATGTTTGTCACACTTAATTGTTTCAGATCGCCAAACAAATTTAAATATAAGATAACACAAGTAAACACAAAATGTAGTTTATAAATGAAGATCTTTATTATTAAGGGAAAAAGAAATCCAAACCTACAGGACCCTGTGTGAAAAAGTGATTGCCCCTAAACCTTATAACTGGTCGGGCCACCCTTAGCAGCAACAACTGCAATCAAGCGTTTGCGATAACTGAGGTCTTGAGGTCACGAACAGATGGCTGGACATTCTCCTTCAGGATTTTTTGGTAGACAGTAGAATTCATGGTTCCATTTACCACAGCAAGTCTTCCAGGTCCTTAAGCAGCAAAACAGCCCCAGATCATCACACTACCACCACCATATTTTACTGTTGGTATGATGTTCCTTTTCTGAAATGCTGTGTTACTTCTACGCCAGATGTAATGGGACATACACCTTCAAAAAAGTTCATTTTTTGTCTCGTCAGTCCACAGAGTATTCTCCTAAAAGCCTTGTTGATCATCAAGATGTTTTCTGGCAAAACTGAGATGAGCCTTTATGTTCTTTTTGCTCAGCAGTGGTTTTCATCTTGGAACCATGTAGGCCATTTTTGCCCAGTCTCTTTCTTATGGTGGAGTCATGAACACTGACCTTAACTGAGGCAAGTGAGGCCCACAGTTCCTTAGATGTTGTTGTGGGGTCTTTTGTGACCTCTTGGATGAGTCGTCGCTGCGCTCTTGGGGTAATTTTGGTCAGCAGGCCACTTCTGAGAAGGTTCACCACTGTTCCATGGAATTGCCATTTGTGGATAATGGCTCTCACTGTGTGTTGCTGGAGTCCCAAAGCTTTAGAAATGGCTTTATAACCTTTTCCAGACTGATAGATCTCAATTACTTTGTTTCTCATTTGCTCCTGAGTTTCTGTGGATCACAGCATGATGTCTAGCTTTTGAGGATCTCTTGGTCTACTTCACTTTGTTAGGCAGGTCCTATTTAAGTGATTTCTTGATTGAGAACAGGTGTGGCAGTAATTAGGCCTGGGTGTGGCTAGGAAAATTGAACTCAGCTTTCCAAAGATGTGATAAACCACAGTTAAGGTGGTGACAGAAAATATAGTTAATGATCAGCATTTCATAGTTAAATGAACATTTTATATGAACTTTCCGTTTGAGTCCGTTCTACAGTTTCTCATTAGGCTGAATGAATAACTGACTCTAAATGTAGGTATTGTGATATAAACTGAGTCCGTTCTACAGTTTCTCATTAGGCTGAATGAATAACCGACTCTAAATGTAGGTATTGTGATATAAACTGAGTCTGTTCTACAGTTTCTCATTAGGTTGTCTGTTACTCATTACTTCATTGTGTATTGTGTGTGTGTCTGTTGAGTTGTGTGATTCATTTTGTCTTCTCTCTGCAGGCTGAGGACCTGCAGTATTAAAGGTGAAGGCTGTGCTGCTCTGGTTAAAGCTCTGAAATCAAACCCCTCATCACACCTGACAGAGCTGGATCTGAGCGACAATAAGCTTGGAGATTCAGCAGTGAAGAAGCTCTCTCTACTACTGAAGGACTCAGAATGTAAACTGCAGATACTACAGTAAGCTGCTGACTTAATTGATGAGTTCGGAATAGCACACTGTTTACTTAAACACGTGTAGTGGAGGATGTGGGCACCCTTTGCCTATTGATGCTTTATTTATTTATTTGTTTGCTTGTTTGTTTGTTTTTTGGCTGAGGCCTTTACCAAGAGAGGTTAGTGATGTTCAACACAACAGTCAAAACCATCAAATTCAGCTAGAGGGTCTCTAATGTCCTGCTTTCCTTTTGAAGAATTATTATCACAAAAGTTGCTGGTATATGTGTGTGACACAGTGAGCTGGATCATGTTAGCCAGATGATAAAGACAGCAAACGGGAGAGTAGAGTTACCTAGCATTACAGTATTACTAAATTACTTAATTCTGCAGCCCTCCACAATTCACATTAGCAGGTGAGCTTATGGCAGAGCAATAATTCCAACTCTGATGCTCACCTAATAGATGATACCACTGCATGGCATCAACTGGAATTTTTGTGTCCAGCCTTACTTTCAGCCATCGTTGTCAGCTTATGAAACAAGGCTGAAGTCAGCTTCTTTTCTGAATTTTCAGTTCCACAATAAATGGTACAGCTGTAACATTTGAGTGCACTGAGGCACCAGAATGTCACTGCTGCACTGTTTAAGGTGGACCAGAAAATTCTAAAAAGGATGGCAAGAAGGAAGCCAAGTTCCGCCTTGTTTTGTCAGCACATTCGATTAAACACTTTATTATGGAGTCATGTATAAAGACATTAAGCATCACAAGTGGCTATATTTCTCTTCTTCACCTCATATGTTAATGTAAGACTAGCTATATACTCTTCGGCTGCCACGTTTTTAGATAAAGCTGATTATATATATATATATATATATATATATATTGCCATTCTACATACACAGAGCAGAATACTGTGAGCAGATTATTATCATGAAACACTTATTCTGATTTACTAGGATTCAATCAAGATTTATAAATTTAGCACTTTTTACAACAGGCATCGTCTGAAAGCAGGTTTACAGAAAATCCAGGTGCGAGCCCCAAAGAGCATTGCTAAGGGTGAAAGCAGCAACAAAAACACCCTCAGAGCAAGAGGAAGAAACCTTGAGAGGAACCAAGACTGGAACAGAGAATCCATCTTCCACTGGTCATCACTGAATATTAAAATAAAAATTGAACAAGAGCTACATGAATTTATTATTAAGTACAATCAAGTCATTTCTGACTCCTGGTGACCATATGGACAGTGTTTCTCCAAAAGATCCTGTCTTCTGTTTGGGTCTTCTCAAAGGTTGGTTCATGAATCTTCTGATTGTCTCCATCCATTGTATAGCTGGTTATATGTTCCGCATACAGGTTGATCAAGTATGGTGATAGTATGCAGCCTTGTCTAACTCCTTTGACAATGTGGAACCATTCTGTTTGTCCATTTTCTGACCTGACTGTGGCTTGTTGATCAGTGTAGAACAGTGAGATGCTCTGGTATTCTCATTTTTCTGAGGACATTCCATAATTTAACATGGTCAACACAGTCAAAGGCTTTCTGTAGTAGATGGAACAGATGTTGGCTTTTTCAATGATCCAGTGGACATCCTCAATAATATCTCTTGTTCCTCTGCACTGAACGATCTTAATATTTGTTGGCATAATTTGGTCAGTACTGAATCTTCTTCAGAATCTAGAAAAATTTCTATTGCATTGTTATTGATTCCTGTGGCTTTCTTCTTTGCCAGTGATCTCAAGCCTTGTCTGACTTCAGCTTCTAGCGTGGGTCTTCTATGTAGCTGATGTCAACAAAAGTTTCTTGTCAGTTGATATCTTTTTGTAGAGGACATCTGTGTATTTCTTCCATCTTTGTTTGATTTTGTTTAATCTGTGATGATTTGTCCATTAACATCTCTCAGATTTCAGACACATGCCTGAAATTTATCTCCTGTGTCTTCTGAAAAACAATACTTGGTTTTCCCCATTTGTTCCCATTTTCAGTATCTTTACAGATGTTGTAGTATTGGTCTTGTTCTTCCTGGCATCTCTCCAGAATTAATGTTTTAGTTCTCTTAAAATATATTTGTCCTTCTTGATTTTGGCTTCTCTTCTTCTTCTTTTTCTCCACTACTCCACTCTACTATCATGAGACATCAACTTTGGTTTCTTTCTCCTTTTCATTCCTACCAGGTGATTCTGATCCTCTGATTCTTCTTTAATGATCTCTTTGAGTTTCATCTATAGCTCTTCTGGTGCTCTGTCAACTATGTCTAGAACTTGAAATTAATTCCTGAAGTTTTCTTTGAAGACAGGTGGTATGTTCTTCAGGTCATATTTTGGACATCTGATGATTTGATTGTTTTATTTTCATAATTTTGGATATTAGTAGTTCATGATCTGTTCCATAATCAGCCCCAGGCCTTGTCAAAGTCTTGTCAATAAAAATGGAGCTCTTCCATCTCTTGGTGCAAAGAATGTAGTTTATTTAGTTTTGGTGAATGCCATCTGGTGATGTCCAGATGTACAGGCATTGTTTTGGTTGCTTGAAAAATTATTTAGTAATGAAAGACATTGCACTCACAGAAGCCGACTAGTTGTTCTCCTGCTTCATTCTTGTTTCCAGGACCATGTTGTCCAACTGTATTTTCCTCCATATTATTTCCAACCCTACTAATTTGGTCTCCAGTCACCAGCAGTATGTCTTGTTTGCAGGTGTTGTCTATTTCAGCCTAAGTTTGATCATCCATCGTTGTTTGCATCCATTGTTGGGGCATAACCTTGAATGTCTGTAATGTTGAATGGTTGTGCATGAAATTGGATTGACACAGTCGATCATTCACAGCACTGTATCCAATAACAGTCTTGTTGACATCCTTGTTGACAGTAAAAGCCAAGCAAAGTCCATTTCATCGTCATTGTTTGTGACCTGAGTAGTAGATGGTGTGTTCCCCTAATTGAAAGTGTCTTAATCCAATCTAATTCAGCTCACTCATCCTGAGGATGTTGATGTGTATATAATCCATTTCCACCTTCACTACTTCCAGCTCGCTGTGATTCATACTTCATGCATTCCAAGTTCCAACTGTGATTCAACAATCATTCTCTCTGTTGTGTCTATTCCGTGGTGTCTATCCATGTGGTTTTCTTGGTAAAGTACAGAAGTGGTTTACCATTGCTTTCTTCTGTGCAGTTGAATTGATCTCTTGCCATTGTCATCTTTGTGATCATCCACCAGTGACATTGTCTTATATTGCTGCTGCCTAGTACAGCTGGTAGGTTTAGTGTGGCTCCTCTGCTATGACCTTTCTGCCATGGGAGACCATAAAAAGAGTTACAACTCCAGGCAGAATAGCTATCTGCTTCTCTAATTCTGCTTTAATGACTGTGTGCACTCAAGCTGAAAGTTTGTGTAAAAGCCTCTGATCAGAAGATCAAATCCACCTGAGAGTCTATGAAGAACAGCTCCACTGGAATAGTTAAGACTGAAAAAAAGATTCATGAAGACCTTAACGTGATCAATGTTAGATGTTACCTTCAATTTGAATAGTGACCTAGAAGTGAAGTGTCAGATATTTCTTCTCCATTTTAATTGTCAGAACTTTTCTTTGCTTTAAACTATTCAAGATTCTAAAATTTTCTGTTGTTTATTTCCAGGTTTAAATGAAAAAAACACCAGATTTTTAGTGTGGTCTCAGACTTTTGGACCCCACTGTAGGTCTAGGTGGGAACATAATGGGAAATATGCAGGGAGTTCCATGGTGGTCATACTGATTCAAAACATGGGCAAGCAGGGGCACCTGATCAAAGCTCATAAAGCAATAGCATCAGCCTACACAGGATGGGCAGCTGTTCAGCTTGGCAAAGAAAACACACAGACAGTTAGTTATGTTAGGCATGACTGTTTACAGTTTACAGTGTAACAGAGTTCAGCAGAGACTCTGGCAGGTTGAGGTATTACAGCCTCACTAAAAGGAGAAGCCAGAAGGTAACAAAGATGTGAGGGCACCCTGAGATGTCAGCTCCCTTCCACACCACTATCAACAGACTAATGAATATCTAGACAAGGACCAGGACTTCTGGAACACTGTGCTGTGGACAGACGAGTCAAAGATAGAGTTGCATGCCAACGGTACCAGATGCCATGCTTGCTGAAAACAGCATTTAATGAGAAGAACATCATACCAACTGTAAAACACAGTGTGAAAATGTTCTCATTTGGGGCTGCTTTGCTGCCACAGGACCTGGCCAGTTTGAAACCATAGAATCTCTTTGAATTCTCTTTCATACCAGAGTGTGCTTGAAGAGGATAAGAGACCATCTGTAAAACAATTGGAGCTGAAGATGTGGACCTTCCAACAGGATAACTTTTGAGTGCTATATAGGGCTGCAGTTATAGATTATTGTAGTAATCAGGTATTCTTCCGTAATTGAATAGAATTGTTTTTTTGCTTTGATAAAAGCAATAGTAAATATACAAAAAAAATAAATAAATAATAAGCCAGGTCTCTTAAAACAAACAACGAATTGGTTTCCTTTATAGAAAAATCAGCATTTGTATTGCTTAAATTACATACAATAATATTATCTGTCAACACTAAACCCATTCAGTGCATTTATGTGCCATATTACAGTCTGGGTTCAAAAGGAAACATTTTCTGAAATGCAAATACAAGTAAATAAATAAAAAATAATATTTTTTCAAATTATAAAAATAAAAGTATACATGCATCTAAGGCATAATAACATTCATTGTCCGTTTTATCAGCTCCACTTATTATATAGATACTATTTGTAGTTCTACAGTTACAGACTGTAGTCCATCTGTTTCTCTGCATACTTTTTAGCCCCTTTTTACCATGTTCTTCAGTGGTCAGGACCCCCATGGACCCTCACAGAGAAGGTATTATTTGGGTGGTGGATCATTCTCAGCACTGCAGTAACACTGACGTGGTGGTGGTGTGTTAGTGTGTGTTGCGCTGGTCTGCGTGGATCAGACACAGCAGTGCTACTGGAGTTTTTAAACACCTCAGTGTAACTGCTGGACTGAGAATAGTCCACCAACCAAAAAATATCCAGCCAACAGCGTCCTGTGGGCAGCATCCTGTGACCACTGATGAAGGACTAGAGGATGACCAACACAAACTGTGCAGCAGCAGATGAGCTATCGTCTCTGACTTTACATCTACAAGATGGACTGATAAGGCAGGAATGTCTAATAGAGTGGACAGTGAGTGGACACAGTGTTTAAAAACTCCAGCAGCACTACTGCGTCTGATTATCTTTTAGTCTGGCGCATGGCTGCCACTCTTCTTAAAATGTTGGACAAGGCATCTTGCAGCAGACACACACTTGATAGATAGCTTGGTGGTTCTTCGGAGTGCTTCACACGACCAATTTCAGGCTGTGTCTTGCATATCGCCCATCCATGCTTATTTGGCAAAATCGTCGCTGTTGCTACATCACTATCACGGTTGTCATGGACAACAGCTTTGATTTTCTCTGGTGGAATGTTGAATTCGGTGATAATATCCTCAAGCCACTCTGAAATATTTGTCTTTCTTTAAGGGGCATCATTGTCAGGTTGTGGGACTACATTTCTAAATCCTTCCCAAGAAAGTGACATGTCACCCCCAGATACGCCTCTGTAGCAAACGCTCATCCAAATGTCAGTTGCTCATGCAATGCTGTCAGTCTCCTTAAGGGTGTGCTTCATCTTGTCTTTGATTTTTTCATAATCTTTCTCATTTATTTTCATGAAGTTCTTGAAGGAAGCATGTTCATGGGATTGAAAGTGGAAATCATCCTTTGAAAGCCTTCATCCTCCATCATGGACAGTGAGTGCATGTATATGATGGTCATGTTAAAAATGTTGTGTATAAACTGAGCTGCTTGCTCAGTTGCTCAATTGTTACATCTGCTGACCCTTCTCACTGCAATCAAACCAAACTGTACTAGAAAATAACTCTGCTGTACTGGATTGGTGCATTTTATGCTCCAATTGCTGTGTAAAACCACCACTTGATATTTTGCTTTCTATGGCATTTAATGCAGTGAGTAGTGGTGTGTGTGTCTGAGAGAGAGAGACAGACAAAGAGAGAAACACTATCATAATAACATGAATGAAGCTCAGGCTTTCACAAATTGACTGCAGCATTTTATTTTCTGTGGTTATGTTCTTGAGCAAAGCTTAACTTACGACATGATAACTAGCCACCATATTGATTTACCTTCTTAACTAGCCATTACATATAGCCATAATTAACATACATTCTTTACAAACCTTCATCTCAACTAGCAATCATATTAACTTATGTAAGCTAAATGCTAACATTAACATTAACTTGCTGAAGCATTGACACTGCGTTGTTGTGGTAGGCTAGTTCTGTTTTACAACAGGTACATGGCACATGGCTTGAAATTATCCCAAACTTTGGGCACTTTCTGTTGTTTTCTTTGGCCTTCATCCTCTGTTCACCCCTCACAATTTTCTCTCTCTTTCTCCATATAGTAGAGCCTTCTAATTAACATACCGGTTGATTCCAGTTTGCAGTTTCAGTTTGCAGAGCTTTCTGGTTAATGAAATTCTCACAAGAAACAATACAGCTTGCCAAACAATGGCCTGTTCTGCAATGACCAGGGAGTTTTCAACAGCTACCCCTGTACATGTGAAGCAAATATACTCCTACAAAAAGTCCCTGTTAATCCAAAAGTGATCAGGCACTTGAGGTAATTCCAGCAGTTTTGCCAATGGGTGCATGTAGGTGCAATCCTTCACTTGTACGTCTGTGGACTGGACAATGCCTTCAGAGCCAGGAAATACATTAGTCACTCTACTGATTGGCCATAAGGATCTAGACAGTTAGAAGTCAACTATCATGACTATTTGAACCACAGTAAAGTCAGCACTAGAGTTCCTCCATTTTCTGTTAGAGCTGAAGGCCAGGGAAGTACTGCTTGATGAACTGACTCCAGAAATGGTCAGCTGTTATCTGGCTATGCCTCCAACATGTTCACAGGGACTTTCCAGATCCATACACACCTTGCAGGAGTGAGACATCTTGCCAATTCATTATTAGAAGGTTAGAGGTAATTGGATCTGTGTCAGCCACATCACTCAAGGCATATCCAAGGTTAAGAATGCCCTGCGCTTCTATGAGGGCTGTAAGAAGTACCTCTTCGAGTACAACCTGCTCTTTGAGAATGACCTACAAAGAGGCTTTCACAGACATGATTTCTCTCTAAATTCTCAAAATTTCTCTCAAAATGAGGAACAGGAGGTGGGTTAAGACAGAAGGTAATGCTTTGCTTAACTAATTTTGCTTGTAGTGTTGACTACATGTTATCAAATGTCTCTTCCAATTACTTACTTCCACATCTGAAATTTGTGCCTTGGTCTGACCACAATTTGTATCCTGTCCCAGGATATGAGTATGATGTGAAATAAAGGAGTCTGCATCAGGACTGGGCAACAGTTCTACATGTACAGCTCTCGTTATAAGACATGCATAGATGATCCCCAACACTTCTCTTGCCTACATCCAGTACTGTCTGTAAAGGGCCTGAAATAGTCTAAACCTGTGGACCAGAATGGTGTTGCCACAGAGGTGTTGTTGCCAAATCTGCCTTCTGCGGGGTGGATGGTAATCCACACTTCTTTTTGCACTTCACACACTGACGCTGGTGTTTCCAAATAGCTTAACAGCCATGAATGGTCCAGTATTTACAGTGTATTTCAGCATACACACATTCTGGACCTGGATGGAGCAGTTGGAGATCATAATGCTCCACAATAAGCTGTGTGAGAGGTTTGTGGGCCAGGACTATGGGGCCAATGCTATCAGGCTCTAGATCTGATGCCTGTTGTAGCCTTCTTCCAACTCTATTTACCCCAGTCACTGTATCATACTCATCAGGTGTGATTACCGATACAAATGCTAGTCAATCTGGGTGGCCCATACTAAGTGCTTGAACTTCCTCAGGGTAGCTAGTCTTCTGAGCAGAGTAAGTCAGACATACTGCCAATGTTTAGATGATGTTAAGATCGAATTTCTAAGTTCCCACAAAAACCTTGTATCGGCATGAATCTAATTAGAGCCAGTTCAGCACAACAGAATAAATCCATAGGACTGCGTACTGCAAAAGAATAGTGAGTTTGGTGTGCAATATCTTTGGCAGTTGAGTGCCAAGATAGGGTGCAGCTTGTTCCATCTTACACAATGGGATAAATCTCATGAGTCTGCCACAGTAGTCTGGAGTGCTCTGATTTGTTGCTGAATGTTACTCCAGAATTCTTTCATCCTACGCTACCTGACATCATCTCGGTCAGGGATTCTTAGGCCTTATGTCGCTCCTGAATTTGCATGGACTGCATGGTCATCTGAAATGGGAGGTGATGGACAACTCAACTTGAATGATAGAGCTCATAACCCTCCAGATGTCCTGGGATTCTACGGATCCTGCTGAGATCAGGACTCGTTTGCTCCACATAAACTCTGGACTGGATTCAGTCAATGCACATCCAGCTCAAAGGACCACTTTGTTGCATGTAATGCCAGTAAGATGGAAACCACCTTAAACCTCCCCAGTCAGGATAGATGCTGACTTTTCTGATTGAGTTCATCAAAATCTTTAATTGAGCATCTTGTGAAAGTGTCACGCTTCCCTACGGCTCACAAGCTGACAGGACTCCATTTCCCATTATGAAACTGACTCTCGCATGACTGCTAATCAGAGTCACATGACTTACACCCGTTCTCAATCTCCTGATTATTGATGGTTTGTTATGGATGTCACAGCCTATATACACACACCCAGTTGTATTGTTCTTTGCCAAGTTTTGACTAGCCTACTAGCATTACAAAGCGTTTCAAGTCTGTATGTTCTGTTGTGTTTTTGACATTTGCCTGTTTTTGACTCTGTGTTTTTGTGTTTGGATTTTGTTTTTCGGTTTAGATCTTTGCTTGTATTTTGACTTCGTCTTTTGGTATGCCCCTTTACTGTTTGTGTTATTTGCTGTTGCTGAGTCCTGACAGAAAACTTGGCCACCATGCAGACAGCAGATTTAGATACTGTTAAGGCTGCCGTAACTACTCAGGGCCAGCTGCTTGGTCAACACCAGCAGCTTTTGTCCAGCATGACCCAGTCAGTTGGTGAGCTTGCTCAACAGCAAAATCTCCAACAGCAACAGCTATTTCAGATACTGGCTAGTATTAAAGAACTCTCTACTCATCTGCAAACCAGTAGTCCTACTGTTGTGCCGGCTACTTCTTCGGCTAGTGTAAATCCTGTAACGTCATTTCCAGTCTGTAAACTGGAATCTTTTGATGGCGATCCTGATAAGTGTAGCAGCTTTTTGTTATAATGCTCGGTGCTTTTTTAACAACTCACCACCCAGCACAGAAAGATGGCTTTCGTCACTCTGCTGAGGGACAGTTGAGTGGCGAATTGATCCTGGCTCTGTGACGGGGCAATTGCTCCGTTGCCTCATACACATTAGTTTCGCACGCTAGCTGCAGGTAGTGGGTGGAACGAACCTGCTCTTAAGAATGTTTTTTGCCATGGTTTAAATCCTGAGGTTTTCACTGAACTGGCCTGTAGAGATAACGAACATTCCTTGGATCGGCTGATCTCTCTCTGTATGCCTGGATCAGCTTCTGAGCAAACGCCCCAAGGAACGTGTAAAGCAACCCAATCCAGTGAATACTAAAGTCTGGAACATGGTTTCCAGTCCTGTCACAGGAGCTAGGCTTTCACCCGAACCCATGCAGTGTGATTCATACCGGTTGTCAAAGGAGGAACGTCTTTGTTGGCTCCATGGTGGTATGCCTGTATTGCGGAGGTTCGGATCACGTTCGACGTGACTGTGGACTGCGTCCACACAGAACCCAGACGCCAACCCTGGGAAAGTGAGTGGAGTATGCTCATGAGCTATGGATTAGAGAACGCTCCGTCAGTGTTTCAGTCCTTCATCAATGAAGTTCTACATGATATGTTGGGAACATTCGTCATTGCCTACATTGATGACATCCTGATTTTCTTGCCTGAGATAGTCACACATTCAACATGTACGCAAGGTGTTACAGTGTCTGTTAGAGAATTATCTCTATGTCAAAGGTGAAAAGTGTGAATTCCACCTCCAGTCAGTCTCCTTTTTGGGGTATGTAATAAGTTCCACAGGAGTGGTTATGAGCGATCAAAAGGTAGAGGCTGTTACTAGCTGGTCCGTCCTCAAGTCAGTCAAGGAACTACAATGTTTTTTGGGTTATGCCAACTTTTACAGACGGTTTATACGCAACTACAGTTCCTTAGCGGCTCCTCTTACTGCTCTTCTTAAGGGCTCTTCTTAAGTTCCTATGAAACTAACATGGTTGGTTCAGGCAGAGGATGCTTTTGATAATCTAAAACGCGCCTTCACCACGGCGCCTATACTGAAGCATCCTGACCCTAACTCCCCTTTCGTCATTGAGGTTGATGCTTCCAAGACTGGGGTTGGGGCAGTTCTATCACAACGCAGTGGTAATCCCCCTAAGCTTCATTCTGTTGCCTTTTACTCACACAAGTTATCGCCAGCGGAACGTAATTATGGTATAGGAGAGAGGGAACTTCTGGCAGTATAGTTGTACATCTATGGGGGCTGTACATCCGTTTCAGGTACTCACTGATCATAAGAACCTAGAATATCTTTGCACAGCTAAACGTATGAACTCTCGTCAAGCACGTTGGTCTATATTCTTCTCTTGGTTTAGTTTCACTATCACGTCACCCTGGTATTTTTATTTTGTTTTTCTCGCGCATTTCACACGCGAGAAAAACGGATCCAGCGTGCTCCCAGCGGGATCTCTTTGTTTACACCAGGGATCAGCTGATAGCGCTGAGGGGCACAGCGGCGCTCCTGGGAGAGCGACCCCAGATCCCCCGCGAGCTGAGGAGGAAGCGAAGGGGGACTCGCGCGGGGGCTCAGCGCCGTGCGAGGAGAAGAGGCTACAAACCAGTCCTTCCCTCTGTCATCATGGGGAACGTAAGATCTCTTCAAAAGAAGATGGATCAGTTAGCGGCGCTGACCCGGCACGAGAGGGAATTCCGTGAGTGTAGCGTCATGCTGTTTACGGAGACCTGGCTAACTACGCTAACTCCGGATACACTCGTCTCTCTGGATGGCTTTCACCTCGGACGGGCGGACAGGTCAGCAGAGAGCGGTAAGAGGAAAGGAGGAGGACTGGCAGTAATGATAGATGGTGTAATTCTGGACACATCTCTATTAAAGAGCAAATCTGCTGTAAGGACATTGAACTGTTAGCCGTTAGCATGAGACCGTACTATTTGCCACGGGAATTCTCGTATGCTATCGCGATAGCTGCATACGTTCCTCCGTCTGCTAACGCTGACGCTGCCTGTGATGTCCTGCACTCAGCTGTGAGCAGGATTCTGACGCAGCACCCACAGGCCCTCCTCCTGATCTCTGGGGACTTTAACCATTCTTCTCCATCCTCAACACTGTCTACCTTCACCCAGTATGTCACCTGCCACACCAGAGACAATAAAATACTGGACTTGTTTTATGCAAATACAAAGGAGGCATATAACTCCCTACCCCTCCCTCCCCTGGGAAGATCAGATCACAACCTGGTTCATCTCCTGCCTGTGTACAAACCACTTGTACACAGAGAACCAACCATCACCCGCACAGTGAAGAAATGGACTGCAGAGTCTGAAGAGGCTTTGAAAGACTGTTTCAGCACAACACTATGGGAGGAGATGTGTGATCCTTATGCGGAAGATATTGATGGCCTCACACACTTCATAACGGACTATGTCAACTTCTGTGTGGAGAATACCGTACCCACCAAGACCATTCGGTGTTTCTCCAACAACAAACTCTGGATTAATCCTGATATAAAGGCCCTCCTGAAGGAGAAGAAGAGGGCTTTTAAATCAGGTGACAAGGAGGAGATGAGATCTGTGCAGAGGGAGCTGAGAAGGAAGATCCGGGAGGGGAAAGCCAGCTACAGAAGAAAGATGGAGGCCCAGCTGCAGCAGAATAATGTCAGTGGAGTCTGGAATAGCCTCAAAACTATTTCTGGACACAAGAAGCCCGACTCCCGGGCTGTGGGGGACCACAAGTGGGTGAATGAACTCAATCTATTCTTTAATAGGTTTGGTCACTCGCCTGCTCCCCCCACCACAGGCACATCACTGCTGAATTCTCCCTGTCTGGCACTACCAGCATTTGGCCCTCCCCCCCTCTCCTGCACCCACCCCCCTTCATCTCAACACACAGCCACCATCAGACGGCTCTCCTGCTGACATACATCCCAGCACTGTTCTCCCTTACTCCAGCCTCACATTCACAACATCCCAGGTGAGAAGTGAGCTCGGGAGGATGAAGATCAGGAAGGCTGCAGGTCCAGATGCCATCAGCTCAAGGCTTCTCAAGACCTGTGCGAATGAGCTGTGTGACGTGGTCAGGTACATCTTTAACCTCAGCTTGAGGTTAGGGAAAGTCCTACAGCTGTGGAAAACATCCTGCGTGGTGCCAGTGCCAAAGACCCCACACCCCAAAGACCTCAACAGCTATAGGCCGGTGGCGCTGACATCTCACCTGATGAAGACCCTGGAGAGACTGCTTTTTGTCCACCTGCGCCCCCTGGTGAGCTCTTCAATGGACCCACTGCAGTTTGCCTACCAACCTGGCATTGGAGTGGAGGATGCCATCATCCACCTCCTACAATACCATCAAACCCACACTGCTGAAGGACAAGCTGGAGTGCATGGGCCTGGACCATCACCTCACCACCTGGATCCTGGACTACCTCACTAACCGACCGCAATATGTGAGGACCCAGGGCTGTCAGTCGGACACGGTGGTCTGCAGCACGGGGGCTCCACAGGGAACTGTCCTCGCTCCCTTTCTCTTCACCCTCTACACTGCGGACTTCAAGTACAGCTCTGCCAGTTGTCACCTGCAAAAGTTCTCTGACGACTCTGCTATCGTCGGCCTCATCACAGACGGAGGTGACAGGGAGTACAGAGAACTGACGCAGGACTTTGTGGAATGGTGCCAGAGGAACTGCCTGCAGATCAACGCAGGAAAAACCAAGGAGCTGGTGGTGGACTCCGCAAGTCCAAACATTCTCCTCCGGTGCCTGTGAACATCCAGGGAATGGACATTGAGATTGTGAAGTCCTATAAGTACCTGGGTGTTCACCTCAACAACAAGCTGGACTGGACTGACAACACAGCTGCCCTCTACAGGAAAGGCCAGAGCAGGCTACATCTCCTGAGGAGACTCAGGTCCTTTGGCGTGCAGGGGGCACTTCTCAGGACCTTCTTCGACGCTGTGGTGGCATCAGCCATTTTTTATGGAGTGGTGTGCTGGGTCAGCAGCATCTCCATTGCTGACAGGAAGAGACTGAATAAGATCATCAGGAAGTCCAGCTCTGTCCTGGGATGTCCTCTTGACCCAGTGGAGGTGGTGGGGGACAGGAGAATGAGGACTAAGCTAACAAACATGCTGAAGAACCTGTCCCACCCCATGCACCGCTCTCTGACAGCACTGAGCAGCTCCTTCAGTGCCCGGCTGCGGCACCCGCGGTGCGTGAAGGAGAGATACCGCAGGTCCTTCCTCCCAGCCGCTTTCAGACTCTATAACAGTCACGGCACTCAGTAGACAGTAGTTTACAATTACTTTCCATGTGCAAGAACTCTCAACATCACTGCCATAGCACTTTACTGTGTGCAATATCTCAATCCACCATGCGTAGTATATTCACTGCGGATCATTGTCAACATGTTTACCACCATTATGTGCAATTATGTCAAGTGCAATATTTTATTTACTGTTTATTTATTTGCTATTTTATTCACTGTGCAATACTCACTACAATACATACATTTCTACATTTCTAAATTTAAATGTAATACTTTGTATATTTTTCTTGTAATCTTTATACATATATATCTTTATACTTTTATTGTTTATTCTATTTTATATATTGTTTGTATATTTCCTGCTGCTCTGTCTTCTGTGCTGCTGTAACACCGCAAATTTCCCCGTTGTGGGATTAATAAAGGATTATCTTATCTTATCTTATCTTATCTTAACCGTAACACTAAGGTGAAAGCCCTGTCTAGAGTATTCCAGGAGGAGAGCAGGGAGGAGGTTCAGACAGAGCCAGAACTTATCCTTCCACCATCAGTAACAGTAGCATCCATTCGTTGGGAACTTGATGAAGAAATAGAACAGTCACTATCCAACATACCTACACCTGAGGGATGTCCGGAGGGGAAACTCTATGTCCCAGAAAGGTTTAGAGACAGGTTAATCACATGATCTCATTCTTTGCTGACAGCTCATTTCAGCTTGTTACTGGTGGGAGTCCCTTAGGCAGAATGTTCATAGATTTGTAGCTTTGTGTACTACATGTGCTCAAAGTAAGACTCCTTAATGTTACCTTCAGGAAAGCTCATGCCATTGCCTGTTCCAGCTCGTCCATGGTCACATTTAGCAATAGACGTCGTCACAGATCTACCCCCTTCAGATGGTTACACTACGATTCTCACTATTATTGATCGTTTCTCTCGCAGTGTCAAGTTCATTCCCTTTCCAGCCCTACCTAGTGCTATGGACACGGCTCTTGCCCTTCATTTGCACATTTTCAGACATTTCGGTGTTCTTGAGGATATCCTGTCAGACAGAGGTACACAGAGTCTTGAAAGCCTTTTTCGAACATTTAGGTGTAGGTCTCACCTCTGGCTATCACCCTCAGACTAAAGGACAGTGTGAGAGAACTAATCAGGAATTGGGAAAATTCCTCCGGTTGTACTGTTACAAGAATCCTAGAGACTGGTCCCAGTTCCTTCTGTGGGCCGAGATAGCTCAGAACTCCTTGGTAAACTCTACCATCAGCATTACCCCCGTTCCAGTGCATCCTGGGTTATCCTGGGTTATCAACCACACTTCCCTTTGGCTCACATGCTGAACAGGACTCCATTTCCCATGATGACACTGACTCTCACATGACTGCTAACCAGAGTCACATGACTTACACCTGTTCTCAAGCTCCTGATTATTGATGGTTTTCACCTGTGTCACAGCCTATATACACTCACCCAGTTGTATTGCTCTTTGCCAAGTTTTGACTAGCCTATTATCATTACAAAGCGTTCCAAGTCTGTATGTTCTCCGTGTTTTGACCTTTGCCTGTTTTTGACTCTGTGTTTTGCCTCTCCCATTTTGGATTTTGTTTTTCGGTCTGGATCTTTGCTTGTATTTTGACTTCGTCTTTTGGTATGCCCCTTTACTGTTTGTGTTATTTGCTGTTGCTGACCTGGACTGTTTTTGACTACTCCTTTGTTTCTAAGCCCTTTATTAAATTCTCCTTTCTTAATCTGCGAGTGTCTGACTTCTGTCCAGTCCTGACAGAAAGTCACAGCATACAGAGACAAGCTTTGAATATATGAACCTGGGTCTGTACAGGCATCTGTGTGTTTCTGTAAACAGAAATGAATATAAGGCCTTTGTACTTAACATGCCATTTGCTCAGATTTCAGTAAATTATACAATAAACCCGAATATCTAGATGATACAATGAGTTCCTGAGTACCACTTGTAATATAAGCAATGCTAAATTTAAAGGAAAAGGTGTATTTGTCACTATAGTCTACCATATTTACCACATTGCTCATATAGTGTCACTCAGATGTAGTCAGCATCTTCCAGAAATGTACTCAGATTGCAGCCTGAACAAAGCAATAAATTACAGAAATGGTTAACAGGGTAATCTACCCTAGGGCAACTGCTAGCATATTCAGTGGGAGCCACAGCAAAGATTTAGCACATTTCTCAGCCAACAGAAACACAACAAGGATAGTACCAGTCAAACGTTTGGACACACCTTCTCATTCGATTTGTATAATTTTCTACATTGTGAATTAATATTGAAGACATCAAAACTGTTAACAAACACAAATGGACTTATGTAGTTAACAAAAAGTGTGTAGTATGTTTTATACTTTGGAGTCTTCAAAGTAGCCATTTTATGCTTTGATGACAGGTTTGCACACTCTTGGCATTCTCTCAATCAGTTTCATGAGGTAGTCACATGAAATGGTTTTCAATGAATCCACTACTTTTCTAATATATTGTGGCAAGAACCACTCAACAAAGAGACATGACAGTAAAGAAATTCATGAAAATCTGGAAAATATGAAGAACTGTGAATGTTCTTTGAAGTGCAGTCACAAAAAACATCAAATGCTATGATGAAACTGGTTCTCATGAGGTTCATTAGAGTTACAAGCCTCAGAAACCACAACTTAATAGAGCCTCAGATTAAAACACACATAAATGCTGATAAAAGATGAGCAGGTAGTTTCTGCATGTGTGGTTCCCATTGTGAAGCATGGAGATGGGGAGGTGTGCTATAGACAAATTCAAGGCACACTTAATCAGCATAGCTACCACAGCATTCTGCTGTGACATGCCATGCCATCTGGTTTGCACTTAGCGGGACCATCATTTGGCATTAGGATAGTGACCCCAAACACAACTTCAGGCTATGTAAGGGCTATTTGACTAAGAAGGAGAGTGATGGAGTGCTGCGTCAGATGACCTGGCCTCCACATTCACCTGACCTAAACCCAACTGAGATGGTTTGGTATGAGTTGGACCACAGAGTGAAGGAAAAGCAGCCAACGAGTGCTCAGCACCTCTGGGAACTCCTTCAAGACTGTTGGAAAACCATTCCAGGTGAATACCTCATGAAGCTGTTTGAGAGAATGCCAAGAGTGTGCAAAGCTGTCATCAAAAAAATGGCTACATTGAAGACCCTAAAAAACATTGAATGAGAAGATGTGTTCAAACTTTTGACTGGTATTGTAAACTGCTATGCCAAAAGTCATGGGATAGCTGTAAGTAGTAAGTAAGTAAAGTTTATTTATATAGCGCTTTTTACAACAGGTGTTGTCACAAAGCAGCTTTACAAGGAAATGATCATTACAAAAAGAAAAGAAATCCGGGTCCAAGCCCCCATGAGCGTCGCCAGTGGCAACAGTGGCAAGGAAAAACTCCCTAGAGAGAACAGGAAGAAACCTTGAGAGGAACCAAGACTCAGAAGGGGAACCCATCCTCCTCTGGTCGACACCGGATAGTAAAACATTGTTAGTATAAAGTATTATAGTACAAAAACAGGGTAAAAGGAGAAACAAACAATTAATTTGAATAGTTTAGTTCATGCAGCAGCAGCAGCATCAGTGGGGTCAGGTTGTGGGGGTGAGGTTTGCACGACGAGCAGTGGCACCCGATCAAGGCAGAAGAGGCAGCAGCATCAGACGCACAGGATGGGCAGCTGTTCAACTCGGCAAAGGAAAGAAAGGAAAAACACAGAGTCAGTTCTGTAATGGGTGATTGATTAATTTGAATTAGTTTAAATGATTGGTTCAGGTGAATAATTTTGATTAGTTCATGTAGCAACAGCAGTAGTATAAGTGGGGTCAGGTTGTGAGGGTGAGGTTTGTACGGCGTTGTACAGCAGGAGGCTCAATGTTGGTAAGCCGGTCCAGAGGGCTGGCGAGCAGTGGCACCCGATCAAGGCAGAAAAGGCAGCAGCATCAGAACGCACAGGATGGGCAGCTGTTCAGCTGGTGGCATCTGGGGTTCACTAACTGTTTTGTTCTCGGTTAGTTTAGAGATTGTGCTGAAAAGTAATCTAGGATTATTCTTATTGTTTTCTATGAGAGAGGAGAGATAAGCTGAGCGTGCTGTAGCAAGTGCTCTTCTATAGTCTATAAGGCTCTCCTTCCAGGCGGACTGGAACACTTCTAGCTTAGTGAGGCGCCATTTTCGCTCTAGTTGTCTGGCGGTCTGTTTTAAAGCCCGAGTGTGGTCATTATACCAGTGGGCGAGTTTTTTCTGCCTTACTATTTTACTTTTTAATGGAGCCACACTATCTAGAGTAGATCGAAAATTATCCTCTAAGAGCTTGGTCATAGTATCTAACTCAGTAGGATTAGATGGACAGCTGACAGAAGCTGATAATTTTGGAAGGTTTCTAATAAAGCTACCAGCTGTGGAAGGAGTTATCGTCTGCTTGACACAATAACATGGCGATGAACGCACATTACCACTAATTTGAATTTTTTAAGAGATTAAGTAATGATCTGAGACTGCTGTGCTCTGGGGGAGAATGGCTAAGTTATCTATGTCTACACCAAAGGTCAGTATTAAGTCCAGAGTGTGGTTGTGGTAGTGTGTGGGCCCCTTTATGATTTGGGTGAAACCTATGGAGTCTATAATAGATGTAAATGCCTTGCTTAGTGCATCTTGAGGATTGCCAAAGTGGATATTAAAATCTCAGACAATTATTATTTTATTTGAAAGCATTATTAGACTTGACAGAAACTCTGTAAGAACTGAGAATACGGCCCTGGTGGCCTGTAGACTGTAATTAGTGCAACGGAATTTTAATTTGTTCCTTGATCACTTATATTAAGAAAAAGAACTTCAAAAGAAGAGAATTTATAGCCTACTTTCTGGCTCACGCCTAAAGCTTTAGTATGGATGGTTGCTATACCTCCACCTCGGCCGCTTAAACGAGGGCTATGTGCATAGCTGTAGCCTGTGGGTGTGGCTTCGTTTAGACTGAAGTATTCATCTGTATGTAAATTCATTATGAAGTGGTAGTACCTAGGGCACGGCCTGGGAACCCTTACACCTGTATGAGTTGTGAGGTGTTATCTTGTGGTTGAACCAGTGCGCTTATAGCAAGGTGACATGAATTATTGCAGTCCAAATGAGGCATGATAGTGGGTGCCAGACTTTTGGCAGATTTAACATTCCTTGATCCACAGTGTCCCGTGTGTACTGGGAAAACATCATAGAAGGCATTACCACCCACAGTGGACAGCACAGTAGCTGCCCACGGGTGCTTAATGATTGTGACTAGTGGCATCTGGCTAGAATGGTCTGTGCGCACAGACAAGTGATTCTGGCAGAAATCAGATCTGCATTCCTTGCATGAGGCCACACATGCATATCCCACAGGTCAGTGCAGTGGATAAGGGAGCAGAAGACCCACCAGAGTGCCTCTGTTAACACCATGACACTGGACACAGCTCCTCACCTGGGCTTGTGAGGTTGGCAGCATGTGGCCTGGTCTGCTGAGTCATGGTACCAGTTATTCCAGGCTGATGGAAGGGTTTGTGTGTGGCACAGACCCCATATAGCCATGGACCCCAGTTGTCAACAAGGCACTGTGCAAGCTGGTGGTGGTTCCATACTGGTGTGGGGTGTGTTTTCATGGCATGGGTTGGGTCCACTGGTCTGCCTGAACATGTCATTGACCAGTGACTGCTATGTTCCACTGCTTGGTGGTTATTTTCAGCCCTTAATGGACTTCATGTAGCCCTACAATGATGAAATATTATTGGGATTATTAGAATAGTGCACCGTACAATCAGGCCCAAGTTGTCCAGAAATGGTTCAAGAAGCATTCTGGTAAGTTCTGACAAATGGCATGGTCTGCATGTTCACCCAACGTGAGCCCAATTGAGCATTTATGGGATGTGCTGGAGAGGTCCATTCGCACCCGAGATCCTGCACCTACAAACACCACAGAGCTGTGGATGGCTGTCCAAATGGCATGGCTCAACATCCCTCCAGACATCTTCCGCCCACTTGTGGAATCCATGCCACGTCGAGTTACTGCATTTGCTGGGTTAGAGGGGGTTCTACACAATGTTAGACCATGTCCCTTGACTTTTGGCATATAAATGTATAAAAAATTACTGCAATATGAGTTACTGTGACTGAACACATAACACACAGACACCACAGTAACATGCATGAGTGTCCTCCAGTAAGTAGTGTGCTGAACCTCCAATCGTGCTGTGAGTTGGTAGTGCCTTATAATTAACATACCGGTTGCTTCCAATTTGCGGTTTCAGGCTTTCTAGGTAAGGTTATCCTCACAAGCAACAGTGATGTGCTCTGCAACAAGCAACAATAATGATCCCACATATAGAAGTAAACCCACAGAGGAATGGCTCAAAAGGAAGAAATGGAGGGTTGTGGAATGGCCCAGTCAAAGCCCAGATCTGAACAAGACAAGCAAGAAGTCCCTTAAACATTGCACAGTTGAAACAATTCTGTATGTAGAAATAGATAACTTCTTCCAGTAGATGTCAAAACCTGGTAGACAGTAAGAAACGCCTACATCAACAAATAACCTTTGTTTATGCTAAAAGGGGCAGTACCAGTTAGTGAAGCCTGGGGTGTACTTACTTTTAGTATTTTAAAATTCACCATGGAGACAGGTCAGGACTGCAGGCAGGCTAGTCCAGCACCCTGTCCTTCCTCAGCCATGCCTTTGTAATGTGTGCATGATGTGGTTTTGCACTGTCTTGTTGAAATATGTAAGACAGTGCTCCAAAATCTTTACTTCCTCTGTACTTTTCAGCAATTGTGGTGCCATTACAGAAGTGTAAGTTATCTGACTTCTGATCATGGTTAACACAAGGCTTCCATTTGGCACAGTGACCTTTTAACTGTCATTTGCAGATGTAACTATGTTATTGTAGTATTGTAGTGCTTGGCAAAGGTTCGCCAAAGTAATCCTGAGCCCATGTGGTTATATCACTTGACAATGATGGCTTTGGATGCAGTGCTGTCTGAGGGATCGATAAGCAGTTATTAAGCTTAGGCTTGCACCCTTTATGCACTGAAATTTCTCCAGATTCCTTGAATCTTTTAAGCATTGTAGTGGGTGAAACATCCATCTTTCTTTGAGGAACATTATTTTTAAACAGTACAATAATGTTCTCATGCATTTGTTGGCAAACTGGCATCCTAGCCCATCTTTGCCCCTAAAGTTCTAGGCCTTTCCTGAGTGCTGCTTTTGTACCAAACCATGCTTACAATCACCTGTTGGCATTACTTGTACACACAATGTGTTCTCAGCTCAAACCATGAAACAAAAAAAGAAAGTAATAAAATAATTATTCAGTCATTTTTAATTGTCGTAAAAAATCTTATTTTCTCAGTATAATGATATAATAGTGCTTATTTGCATGGAAGTTCTTAGTAGATAAGCCACTAAAACAGCCACACCCACCTAAGCCCAGTGGCATCATCCGCCCTGAGCTTCCGGTGCTGCTAAATCATTTTTAACCAGACAACATATAACAATAGCATATGACACGCTTTAACCCCCCATTAAACCCCACTCTCATCATGCAGGGTCTCATTCAGTGGCACGTTGACCCACTCCTCAAAGAAAGAAAGAGAGATATATTATAGAGTGAGAAAGAGTTTGTGACGCAAAAAGAGTGTGTACGTAAGAAAAAATTCATGAGAAGAGAGTGCATGAAATTTCTGTTAAAAAGGCAAATCTACTACACTGTATAAAACAATAATTGTTTTAATTTATAAAAGTAAGTAAACTGCCTGTTTCCAGATTTCATTCAACAACAAATAGTACAAGTAACAGAACAACGATCAAGTGTGTTACATTCTGTTTCAAAAAGTGTTTTCACTCATTTCTTTTTTACAATTTTGTTTATAAGACACGCCAATCAACATTGCTGAATCACTGCATTTGTTGAGGTGTAAATCCTCACACTGTAAAAAAAATCTCTGTAAAACATTTGCTCACATTTGCTACTGTGCATCTGCCACTGAAGTCACAGAGCTGAATAGTTGCTTGAAAACATTTCTGAAGGGAATTCAAAAGGCTTAGGAGAAACTAAGAATATTGCATTTCTTGAATTGAATTTCTGTTGATTGATCTGAGAAACTAGCATTGGCATACTGGCAACAGTCTGGAGACTGAGGTCAGCTTCTTATTTGCCAGCTTTTTTGTTCAAATTTTTCTGTTCCACCTTAAATGGTGCAGCAGTTATTAGTAGAGGTCTGCACAGGACTGGTTTTTCCCATGATATTTCATCCTGCTTCTGCCGAAAATCTGAATCATTTTTCCTGTTCCTGCCCGCAACCGAAACGATTTGTCCTGCTCCCGCCTGCGCAGTCCCGCGCACGTCCAATATTTCGCAGAGTCTAATCACAAACATATTATTCTCTGCTGAAATAACACAGCAGTCATGGTCATCAGGCTCACTGTAAGTAACTTCACCAAAGGCCATTTATTCCCAGAAAACAAAGAGCAGAAAATAAACCACAGAGCAGTTACTTTTGGTGTTTTGCTGGGCAGTCTTGGCCGTTAGTCTGAAGGCTCTGCCCTCTCTGTAACACCTGATTCACACATGCTGCCTCTGCATGGAAGAAAAACTGTCCCACAACATCACGGGGGTATCCTTTGGTAACGTTTATGGTTAGACACAATAGGCTTTTTCCTGACATATAGGTTCTTTTAAATTGTGGATGGCATTAGAAGGTTTGGAAACTGCATAGTCAGCTGTAGCTGTGGCCTGGAAAAGAAAAAAATACTCAGATACCAGTAACAGGGCTTCAGTCCTTCATTTCTATTTTTGCTCATATCTTGATCAGTTGGAATAAACATTGACCATTCTTTAAACAAATGTTTCTTATCCTGCCTCTAGTGACCCACAACACAGCATTGTTCAAGCACTCCTTTACTCAACACAGAGCAGTTGTTCACCAGGAGCAGGATCAGGAAACACTGCTTTAAACACATTTTACAAAGTTTATCAAGCTTATAATAATGAATCAAAATTACTGTAGCCAAAATATGTAATACTGTTATGTCTTACTGTCAATATCTTAAACATTTAATTGTACAAACCTCATGTTTTAAAGAAAAGTTAATGAAACATTTTTTTCTGATGGCCCCTGGAGATGATAAACCACAAAAATGCCAGATGTTTTTTTTTTAATGAGAAATTGACTAAAAATATAATACAATGTTAGAATTCAGCTAAAATACTTTGGTTTTAGATCTCAAGCAACAAATAACAATCAACAAAATCTGAGACAAGCACCGAAATATCTGAATTGACATGGAATGACTATTTTTTTTTCTTCCAAATTGAAAGCACTTATTTGAATACTTACCTTACACTGATTCAAGATGACTTGCAGCAGCAGCAGGTCTGGCAGAGTAGGTTCCTGTCATTGACTTTCTGGAGGTGCTTGGTTTTGACATTTCTGGCCTTTTTCCATTTTGTTGGGTCAAATCTGTGATGTCTTCTTTACTACAGCAAGTTCTTTTAAGGGAATCACAGGCAGTGTCGCTGAAGCACCATTGTCATCACTGGCAAGGACCTTATAAAAATTATGCAACCAATTAAGCTTAATCTATGTTTTAAGTTACAGTGTCAATGTGCCATGTTCCCATAATCAACAAGATAACATACATTGAGAAATTCATGTCTGTAGTCCAACTGCATAAAGCAACATTTATCAAGCATGTTAGCTGCATATGGCCCAAATATAATGCTAGTTCAGTGAGTACATAATGGACAGCACAGACGGAGAAACCATAAACCAAGCTTACCTTAAATCCACTTCTCATTCATAGAAATTTACCTTAAAACAGCTGCAGATCTTATAACATCCATTCCCTGTAATCATCATTTTGCATGCTTCTTTTACTGAAAGGCACTCTTGCTAGTTTGTGGTTCAATGTCAAAAGCCACAATTTCCATGTCTTTGCATCATTAAGGAATCAGTGATAATATACTGGACTACGCCTAGATTTCTTTGTACTATTTACAGAAAATGGAACACAAGACAATAGTTTTATAGCTTTATCATTATTTGAGGTGATACTTCTAGCTAACAGTCTTACAGTTATGAAACTTTTAGATATGCTAAAAAAAAAGAAACACAATACCTGTGCAGTGACATTTTGAACACACCCTTTGTGGTCAGCTCCTCAAAGCAAAATAGTACTACAATGCAGGATGTTATACAGATGGTAATGCTGTTTTCATTTTTTAGCAAGTAAACAGAACAAAGCAAATAAATTAAGATTTTGACATATATTTATGGAGATGAGTTTGGTAAAAATTAAGCCCCAGCATTTGTTAACAATGTTAGGCTAGTATCTCCTGTTCAAACCTACAGAAGCAGATGTCAGATACAACACATCTTGTCTGATTGACTATTTGGCTCTACTGTTCCTTTTTGAGTGTAGTTCAAAACAGTTGTATCGTGTTACCTACTCATAATGTACTACAACCAGCATGAGACAGCTTACTGTTAACTAGCACATTGATGGCATAGTATCATGTAACATTATTAAGAAATTAGCTGGTACATTACTCTGTTTCATTGACTGTATAAGCAGCGTACTTCCCTGATAGATAGGGTTTGGTAGAGACCATTTTTGTAATGTACTTTTAATCTATGCTGAATGTATACAAGAGGAAAAACCCGCGGAGAGACAGAGAGAGGTAAATGAAATAACATCAATGCAAAACCACCTGATTAAGTACAGGTTTCACATGCATTTTCAGCTCTATTTTCTGAAGTTAGCAGTTGGTGTAATACAGATATTCCACAGTTAGGTTATTTGCTTATTTACTATGTGAATGAAATCACTTTTCTGCACAGTGGACCTTGCTTAAACTTTGATCCTAGGTACGGTTCTGGCACCAAGGTATGAATTCAAAGCTTCAGCTGTGATGAAAAGATGTACCTAGGGGTGTGTAAAAGTGAGATTCCATCCCTAACAGAATATCATGTGTTGTTTTCTACTAATTTCCAAAGCCATGTAACAAGATCACAGAAGTAACAAAGACATCATAAATGGACAGATAAGAATAAAAATAAATAGATACATAAAAAAATAAATTAATAAATAACAAACACAGACAGCGGGCCATCAAAAAATTGTCCAGAAGTGTTGAAAAAGAAAAATTCAGTAATGGCAGGGTCAGACACGGGCCGGCACCAATCTAAACCTCTTTCAAAGTATCAATGAAGGATCCCCAAGTATCCCAACATATATATATATATATATATATATATATATATATATATATATATATATATATATATATATTGTGTTTTTGATTCACTAGAATGCAGTTGTTCCATTTGTATCATAAAAATCATCTCTTTTAACCATCTAGTGAAGCAATGTGCATTTGGGGTTTTCCACACCAAAAGAGTAACTTTTTTTAGCTATGACCATACCAGCTATCAAAGCCTGCTGTTGTGTATAGGAAAAGGAAGTGATTGTGTCCGAGCATCCAAAAAATTACCACACTGTGATCAGGAGAGATATTTTTCTTAAACATTTTTGAAACCCACTGAAAAATTTGAATCCAATAATCATGTATCTCAGGGCAGAACCAGAATAAGTGTGATAGAGATCCCTCAGAAATATGACACCTTTCGCATTGTGGGGAAACCGAGCTGTATATTTTACCTAGTCAAGATTTAGAGTAATAGAATCTATGCAGAACCTTAAACTTAATAAACCTTAACAAATGAGGCTATACTTTGAATTTATAGAGCAAGAGTGTATTCTAGATAAGCTCTCCTCCCATATTTCCTTAGACAGTGTCTCGTTCAGCTCATTGGACCATGGTTTTTTAAGATGAGTAGTATTCACAGTCATTGTGAAAATGAAGACAAAACAGTAAACTAAATGCCTGGATTTAGGATTGGAGAGAAAGCGTTCATACAGAACATGCTCCTTTAGTTTGGTTAAAAACTGTGGGATATTTTCTTTAACATAATGTCTAATTTGCAAACTTCTAAAAAAATATGAATGCGGGAGATTAAATATGGATTGGCGTTCAGTGAAGGAGGCAGATATATCATCTTAGTAAACGTCTCTGAGGCACTGAAGTCCTTTTCCCTCCAGGTGGAGAACACATCATCTAATTGAGATGGAATAAAACAATGGTTGTGAGTTATTGGAGTGTAAATGGAAGTCTGAGGTAGAGAGAGGAAATTTTATATTTGACTTAGGATCTTAAGAGAACTTTGAATAACACAATTGTTGCCAATTAGTTTAGTTGAGGGTTTTGATTTTGAGAAAAGTAAGACAGGAAGAGAGGACTTTGATACTGACAAATCTTCAGTTCTCAGCCACAGTGGAGAGGTCTCCAATCAAGAATCATCTGGAATACCCCATTGCCAGAATTCAAGTGCCCTGGCATATGCTGCCCAGTAATTCTTGAACACAGGCAGGCCCAAGCCACCAACTGCAATGGGTTTTTGAAGATGAACTTTTTGAAATTCTCAGTGTCTTGTAAGCCCAAACAAATGGAAAAATAATTGCATCTAATTGTTTGAAGAAAGTTGTAGAAAGATGAATAGGGATATTCTGAAAAAGAAATAAAACTCTTGGAAGAACAACCATTTTAATAGCATTAATACATCCAATCATTGACAAAGGAAGTAATCTTGAAATCTCAATTTTTGCTTTGAGTTTATCAATCATGTTTAAAAAATTCAATTTAAACAAGTGATTAGGGTTTCTTGGTATCCTAATACCAAGATATGTAAAGTGATCACTAATTTAAGGGTAAGGAGCTTAGGAAATTGGGGCTAAGGTTCTTAGTAATGGGCATGAATTTGCTTTTACTCCAATTGATTGTACCCTCAAAGTTTACTAAATGAATCAGTGTAGTTCAGTAAGTTAGGAACAGAAAATACAAGGTTAGATACACATAATAGCAATTTGTCTGCATATAAATTCACAAGGCTTTCTACATTTCCCAATTTAATACCACAAATATTTGGATGACTCTTTATCCCTATTGCCAGTGGTTCTAGATAAAATAAGATAAAACATTCTTATCCATGCAATAAAGGAATCACCAAAACTAAATCTCCTAAGCACCTCGAGCATAGGTGGCCATTCTATCTGATTAAATGCCTTTTAGGCATCAAGAGAAGTAATGGCAGCTGCAGTGTCTTTTGGTAAATCTGCATATAGGATGTTAAAAAGTAGGCACACATTACTAAATGAGAACCTGCCTGGGATAAAGCCGGTTTGGTCTGGGTGTATAATTTATGAAATATACTTTCCCAGCATAATTGATAAAACCTTAGTTAATACTTTTTGATCAAAATTTAAAAGAGCGATGGGCCTATAAGAAGCAGGGTAAGTATCATCTTTCCCTTTTTCAGACACCGAAAATCAGAAAATCAAATTGTTTCTACAGGTGTCTGGTAATTAAGGAAGATCCAAAATATTTAAAAAGTTGTTTTAGTCTGAATATGTTGCCTGAGGTTTTGTATAATATAACGCTGAATAAAGTTTTCTAAAGTAATAATTGATCTGCTTTGGGTCAATTGTCAGATCACCCAATTTTGATTTAATTTTGTGAATTGCCTATTTAGTTTGTATTCCTCTTAGTTGTCTTGTGAGCAGCCTCTCTGGTTTTTCTCCTAGCTCGAAATGTTTCTTTTTTAATTTAAGCAAAAGATTTATAAGGGTTTTTTCAATCTCTAAAAGTCTGCTATGGAGCATTTTTTTCTTCTGAGACTCAAAGGATATAATATGTCCTCTCATTAATGCCTTAAAGGTTTTCTACAAAACAGAGTCTGAGACTTCTCCATTATCATTGGTTTAAATGAATTCATTGCGTTTTGTTGTCATGTACTGGTTAAACGATGCGTCTTTAAGTAAAAGTGGGTTAAAGCACCAGCAGTGATTTTATTTAGACATAGTTCCTTTGAGCTGGAGGGTGACTGGACAATGATCAGATATCAGAATATTGTGATATTTAGTTCTGTGAATATTAGATGCAAGTTAAGAGCTAATTAGAAGATAATCAGTCCTTGTGTATGACTTATGAACATCAGAGTAAAAAGAATAATCTCTATGTGTGGGGTGTTGCAGTCTCCAAATATCTATCATGTTTCTAGATTTTGTTAGAATATTTAACACTTTTACTGATCCCATAGTGAGTGGTGGTCTCTGAGAGAGTCTATCTTTGTATGAGTCTAGATAACAGTTAAAATCACCACCCATTATGACATTCATGGCATTGCCATCTGGAATAGCATCAAATAAATTATGAAACAATCCAGGATCATCAAAGTTTGGACCATACACATTGATCATAGTTAAAGGAAAGGAATTAATGTGCCCTGATATTATTTATCTGTCATGTGTATCTGCAATCATGGAATTAAGGTGAAATAAAATGTTTTTGCAAAAAAGTACAGCCACACCTCTGGCTTTAGAAGTAAATGGTGCCTAATAGACTTGAGACAGCCAGTTGGCCCTGAGTCTGCATTGCTAGCCTGGACAGATATGGAAAAGAAAATCAAAGACAGCCCATTAAGATAAATGAAAACAAACAGGATCAAAATAGACAGAAAACATACCATTAGATATATAACACCCCAGTTAGCTCTATAAAGAGCCTACAACTAGCCAGAACAGTTTCGCTACCCTCTGCAACTGACTATGTATGAAAAACATCATCTCTAGAGCAAACAAGTAGTTAAACTAGAGAAGTCACAGAGAGACAATAAAAGTCAATGGTGGCCGATGCTTCATTACCTTCACTTCAGTTCAGTGTCTATGAATTTCATAGCTTCTGCAGGAGAGGGAAAGAGCCTGAGTTGGCCATTGTGCTGAACAGAAAGCTTCGTAGGAAAATAGAGAGTGTGGCTCACCTCTAGCTCTCTCAGAACTCACATCATGAACTTCCTTCGCTGCTCCATCACTTCAGCAGTGTAATCTGGAAAGATGTACACTTTATAATCCAAGTTGCGTCCCCTCCTAAGTCATAGTTTTCCAGGTAGAAATGCACTGGCGATGAATGTGTGGGGCTTTGCCCCCTTTGTTGGTTTCGGCTGAAGAACATGGTGAGCCCGGTCAATGATCAAGTGTTCCTGGAAGTGTGTGTCGCCACAGTAGTTTAGGAATCAGGGCAGCAATGAATTCAGTTGGCTTTCCTTTTTCCTTCCCTTTTGGAATGCCGACTATTTTAACGTTGCAAAGTGACCGGCCCTTTAATTCATCGACTTTTATCTTAGGTGCTTTGTTTGCCTTCTGGGTGTCAGCGAGGGCCACCTCAAGGGAGCTAATATGGGCCTCGTGGTCTCGCCCCTCAATAGCCTCTGTCCTCTCTGCAAATGCCTGCATTGTTGTTTGCAAGGATTGTAAGGACTGTTCCAATTTGTTAAACCTCTCATTGATAGTTTGCAAAATCTTACTCGATATTTTCTCACATATCAGTGATAGCTCTTCATCAGACTGATGGCGGCTAGCATCCTGGCTAAGAGAATTGTCATGGCCGCCGCTGCCTCCTAGGGTTCCTTCAAGTGCTTGGATGTTTTTGGCAGCATTACAAACCCGTGGATTGCAGTCGAGGGCCGGTGATTGTCAGTGATAGACGCGAACATATAAAATGAAATGAGAGACAGGGAGAAAATTAAGTTTTAAAAACTTGGCACAGAGGATCTTAGAAAAACATGTCTACTCCATTGTGCTGCTCTCTATTGCTTTGAATTAGGGCAGAAGTGTTGGAAATGTATAATGATGACTGCATTGCTGTCAGTAATAGGCTATAGTCTAATGTTACGATATTGCGATACATGGCGAGCTTGGAAATTGTATCTACCAAACACCAACTGATCCATTTATTATGTGCACCTCCTTATTTCTACATTCTTTGTCCATTTTCTCAGCTCAACAAACTGCAGCTATAGAAGACCTACTGTCTCTGACTTTACACCTAAAAGGTGGACCAACAAGGTAGAAGTGTCTAATAGAGTGGACACAGTGTCTAAAAACTCCTACAGCACTGCTGTGTCTGATCCACTCGCACTGGCGCAACACACTCTATCACACCATTGCCATGTCAGTGTCACTGCAGTGCTGAGAACGACCCACTACCCAAATAGTACCTGCAACAGATGGACTGTAATTGTGGAACTACAAAGTGAGGTCTTGTAAGGTCCAATCTGTTACTCATTACTTCATTGTGTGTGTGTGTGTGTGTGTGTGTGTGTGTGTGTGTGTGTGTGTTGAGCTGTAAGTGTTATTTTTTTTCTTTTTTTCTCTGCAGGCTGGCTATCTGCAAGATTACAGAGAAAGGCTGTGATGCTCTGATTCAAGTTCTACAGTCAAACCCATCACGCCTGAAAGAGCTGAATCTGAGCTGTAATAAACTAGGAGATTCAGCAGTGGAGAAGCTCTCTAAACTACTGGAGGATAAAGACTGTAAACTGGAGAAACTACAGTAAGTTACTGACTTTCTGTCCTAATGTCCACCTAAACTTAATGGTTGAAGTTGTTGTAAGTGTTCATTTAAAATCTTTTGTTGTTAGTTGTCTCATTGCTGTAAATAGCCTTTTGTTCAGCAAATAAAGCACTTTACAAAAACAAAAAATATATTGAAAATGAAATGTAAATGCTTATATTACGGAAAAAAAAAAATTGCCAATAGGGTAGGCAAATTTTACTTAGTAAGATTTCTACAGATAAGCAATAATATCTAGGTCTTCAAATCACTAAATGTCTTAAAATTAGTATATAAAGATGTAAATAAAGCATTTTAAACTTGATCATAACATTCAGTTTCAATGCAATAATAAAACATATGCACTCTATGTAAGACAATTTCTCTCATCCAACCATCTCGGCAAGACTATATTGCTAGTAATTCAAGACTCAAAATATTGCAATTCATACTCAGGTAAAGCCATCATAAGCCAAGTTGGCTTATCAAAGAAGCAACAGAAAATCAAAATGGTGCTTTAATTTTTTTATTAACTTTAACAAGTGTGTTATCAAGACAGCGTGATTTGAATACACCACAAGTGTACTAATAGGTCAGCTTTATCTGAATACACCGCAACAAGCATATTTAGGCAGCTTCTGAGATTTCTAGCAAAGAATGTAAATCCCAGATTTCAAGGCTTTCAGACTAAAGTCTACACCATTAACATAACTGCCTGGTCTTCATGTGCTGTCTTTAAATTTAAAAAAGAGACTACTGAAACATGGAAAAAAAATTTCTGTCTTGAATCCTGACCTGCCTTAAAACTAAGAGTACATTTTCCATTCATCTTCACTGAAAATGAAAACTAATTAGCAAACTATTTCCATTCTGACAGTGCTCTTATGTAAAATGCAGTAGAATCATGTTAATAAATTACATCACCTAACGCTTCAGTTTGCAACACAGACAGAAGGGTGACAGTGCACTAGGAATATGCATAATAATGCTGAACATTAATTTGCAAACTTTCTCCAGTTTCTTTGGTGGTGCAACCCCTGGTGGGAACAGTGCTGAAAGGCTTCTGAATCTCTGTGGTTGATGCAATGTCTTACTGAAACTGAATTTTTTAAAATTCCCTCTTACCCACTATCAAACTCTCTCACACTCGCTATCAAACCTCTTACACACATTATCAAACTCTCTCACACTCACTATCAAACCTCTTACACACACTATCAAACTCTCACTGTTTTTATGCAATATTGTTATGAAGTACTTTTATGACTCGAAAGTGCATCACTGCGTAGTACACTCTGTCACACTCACTATCAAACTCTGTCACACACACTATCAAACTGACACGATCACTATCAAACTCTCTCACACTTACCTTCACTCTTACACACACACACACACACAACCTCTTACACACACTATCAAACTCTCTCACACTCACTATCAAACCTCTTACACACTAGGGGTGGGAATCTCTAGGCACCTCACGATTCAATTCGATTACGATTCAGAGGGCTGAGATGCGATTATAAAATGATTATCGATGCAAGTAGTTATTAACCCCGGTAAATGTCAAAATGATTTATGAGTTATGCGTGACATCACATGTGAAATATGTGAAGTATGTTCCCAGGGGGTTGATGTGTATAAACGGGGGACCCCCGTTCTGCTAAGCGTGACTAATAATTGAACAGGTGTCGTGGTGTTTTTCTCCTCACAATACTATAAAAACTGGCCGAGAGCCATAATAGTTGTAAAAAGTTGCTCATTATGGACCAGTTTGCGAGCAATTACAATACCCCTGCTGGGGGTGAAGCTGAGGTGATAAACTTATCGACCGACTCCGAGTACGAGTCTGACACCGAATCTGCGAGAGGTACGATGTTTCTCACAGATTCTGACGAATCATCCACAGTGGAGGATGGTGTTGTTCGGAACACCCCAGAAAAGGATGCGCCAAACTCAGCTGTCGTTCAGGAAAGACCCAGCGTGATCGTGTGGCGATCTTTCAGCAGCACAGGTTCAGACGAATCACTCAGAGCGGGGGCGGTGGATGAAGTTATTTATATCACCCCTGAAAAAGATGCGACAAACTCGGCGGCGGTTCAAGAAAGACCCAGCGTGATCGTTTGCAACGTCACCAACTGTGTCAACTGTATCACCGCCACGGTCCGCTCACCACCGCGAACAGACAATGTTTTCATTTCGGACGACGAGGAGGAGGAGGAGGAAGAGATTCCGGGGGTTTGTCAGCCATGACCCGGTGACCGTGTTTGCAACACGCCGAAAGTCGGTGCCAACACAGGTGACGGACCGTTGATCGCAGATTACAGCCCGGTCTCCGATTACGAGGAGCGAGTTGATGAGTCGAGAGTTTCTGCTAATTTGACGTCAACGATGAGATCTGTTTTATTTAACGACAACGCTGTATCTTTTTTTGATGAGAGGATACAGAACGACGACTATGACCATGTTGCGACAAACGGAAGTGTGAACTTTCTAAACGTCGAAGATCCGGTCAATTTGTTTGAACTTGAAACTTTAGTAGACAGAACTTTTCGCTGCGACTTCATTCAATAGAATGAGTATTGCTCAGCAAAACGATACAGGAATATTGACCGAAGCTGAGGATGGATTACCGTCGCAGAACGAATGGGATTTATCGGATTTTACCTCACACGCTGACGATGGAACGAATCAGGATGTTTTTATGCAGCATATCAACGCATCGACTTTGGGGGAGTTACCACCGCAGAGCGAAGGACACGCGTCACACATTAACGATGGAGCAAATGGGAGCGCTTTGACGGGGTGTGAACGGAGGTGTCAGGCGGCAGACCCTGAAATTCACGCAGAAGACCTTTCGATCAGCAGGCCCTCCACAAGCGGGGAGGGGGATGGGGTGAGGGAGAGATACAGACCCATGTTTAATCACAGTGAATACAATTATCAAATAAATTTATCGGATCTAGGTACAGGTTTGAATTTAATTCAGTTCACGCAGGCTCTGCACAACCAAGTAGACCGTTTGTTACAAAAAGCCAGACAGGTTTCACAAGGGGATGACATTATCCAAATAAGTTTGAAAGGTGAAAGTCTTTTCTAGCCCGTGATATTTCAAACTAACACAGAGGAGCTGAACGCTGAACATTTTCTGAATTACGTAGAATCGGTTGTTCAGTCCAATAAAAAACTGTTAAGCGACAAATCACTCACACTGAACATTCAGATAGTGAGAAACTTTCGAGGCGGAATAGATTATTCCAGAATGATAAACAGTATTTTGTCATCGGAAATACTTACAAAAAAAAGTAGACATTTAGTTATATTTTTAAACACTTACCAAAATTCCTGCTTCGCGTGTTATTTGACGGGTGTGATGAAACCGGGTTTGACCCAAAGCGAATGTCAAAAGGAAGCTCTATTACTTTTAAATTGGTTAAATATTTCACCGGAACATTTAGTTTCATTTAACGACGTGACTTGATTCGAACAGTTTTTAAATGTCAAAATTGTGATTCTTTACAGAGTAAACAATGGTGGTTCGTTTCAGACTTTCCAAACGCATGAACAGCCGCACGAGAAGACCTATTACCTTCTTTTGCTAAACAATCATTATTATGGTATTTTGAATTTAAAAGGTTTTCTCGGTGTTAAACGTGTGCAAAGCCTGTCACAAGCCGTATTCGCACAGTAAATACATGCACCGCTGCGATGTGCGAGGTGCGCGGAGTGTCTTAGATTCTGCAGATCACAGGATTGTTTTTCACACCACAAACGAATGGGATATTGTGATAAGGTGAAACGGTGCGAAAACTGTAATCGCTCATACATAGTGACGACCAAACTCTACAAGTGTCCCTGGACCACGTGTAACATTTGCAAGTTGCCTTTAGCCGAGAAAGAGGATCCCTCTAAACACCAATGTTTTATCAGACCCACTTTGCCGAGGCCGTGAACACAGAAATATGTATTTTTTGACGTAGAGTCCCGTTTTACGGAACAAAACGAGCACGCGGCGATACATATACACACCGTCACGTATGAAGGTCGAAATTGGTGCGCCACGGGTCGCGACTGCATAGCAAAGTTTTTTAAGCGTTTTAGAAAAAACAGATACAAAAAGTATACATTTATCGCTCACAACAGCAGCGGTTATGATTCGTATTTTATGCTAAATTACCTAACAAAATAGTACCGCATCTCATTACTCAAGGAAATAAAATCTTATGCATGACCGATATTTTTTTCAAACAACGTTACATAGACAGCCTGAGCTTCTTCCAAATGAAACTGGCTGATTTACCCAAAAGTTTTGGTTTTGAAAATGAGAAAAAGGGTTATTTTCCTCATTATTTTCACACAAAAGATAATTTGTGTTATGTTGGACGTTACCCGAAACCTGATATGTACGGATATTCACAAATGGCTCCTACGGAGCGGACTGAATTTATAAACTGGTACGATTCTGTAAAAAATGGTGTGTTTAATTTAAAAAAGGAACTGTACCAATATTGTAAGAATGATGTGGTTATTTTAAGAAAAGCCTGCATGATATTCATGATATTCAATTTGAATATTCATTTTTCAAATTGCAGTATACAGTGGTTAGAGTTTGTCAAGTTCAAGGAGAACGTTTTTATCCAACATGCGCTGAACATGGGGGAAAAGAAAGTTGGATCTATTTTTGTGGACGGGTTTTGCGAACGGACCAACACCGTGTTTGAATTTCTGGGCTGCGTGTTTCACGGGTGTCCGAAATGTTCGGACCCTAACGCCGAGAACCCTCTGACCGGTGAGTTACAAGGTGAACTTTATCAACGCACCACGGAACGGTTGGAATATCTGAAATCCTTGGGTTATAACGTTAGGATCATGTGGGAACATACGTGGATTAAGCTAAAAGTGGATAACGGGGATAACGGGGTTCAGCCTGCCAGTGCTACGCCTTCCGCCCTCCATGTGGATCCACCCCGCATTTCACGTGTCGTGCCTTAGGCCGTTCCTTTGTGGGACTCGGCCCCCAGCACCGCAGCTTGTTGCTGGCTCCCCAGCTTACACGGTCCGCCGCCTCCTGGACTCCCACCGTGTGCGGGGTGGCATCCAGTACTTGGTTGACTGGGAGGGCTACGGGCCTGAGGAGCGGTCTTGGGTTCCGGCACGCCATATCCTGGACCCGGAGCTCGTTAGGGAGTTCCGACGGACACGCGCTGCTGACCTTGGGACTTCTGGGGCCGTCCCTAGGAGGGGGGGTCCTGTAAGGGTTCAGTCGGCCCCGCCTGCTGCCGGCAGAGGGCGAAGGCGGCAGGGTGTCCAGCCTGCGCCGCCTGCTGCCGGCAGAGGGCGACGGCGGCAGGGTGTCCAGCCTGCGCCGCCTGCTGCCAGCAGAGGGCAACGGCAGCAGGGTGTCCAGCCTGCGCCACCTGCTGCCGGCAGAGGGCGACGGCAGCAGGGTGTCCAGCCTACGCCGCCACCTGCCAGCAGAGGGCGACCGCGGCACAGGGCTCCAATTCCCAGAAGTCCGCGGGCTGATTAGGCCCAACGCGACACACCTGCGGACTCCTCTACTTAAGGTCAAGGCAAACAGTGGTGTTTGTCACACCTTTGTAGAGGGGTGACCGGTACGGTACTTAGTGTCAGAAAAGAAAAGAAAAGCAAAGAAAAGAAAAGAAAAGAAAAGAAACTGCCCCAAAACTAAAAACGAAAAAGAAAAGAGGGCTGAGAGAAGAAACTGCCCCAAAACTAAAAAGGAAAAAGAAAAGAGGGCTGAGAAGAGAAATTGCCCCAAAACTAAAAAAGAAAAGAAAAGAGGGCTGAGAAAAGAAACTGTCCCAAAGCGGCTTAAAGCCAAAAAAAAAAATAATAAAGAAATAATAAATAAAAAAAAAAAGGAAAAGAAGAGGTCTGCCTTCCCTTCGTTTTTGGATTGGAAGTGTTTTTTGTTTTTCCTATTATCTGTCCTCTCGCCTCTCTAGTTCAGCCTTTGTTTGAGCACACTGCTCTCAGCGTCTCTTTTGTTTGCCGTTCGTCATTTTCCCGCCTTTTCTTTTCCCCCTTCCTTGAGGCGTTATTGCCAGTAGTTACCCGGGCTCCTCAGAGGTAACGCCACGGAGCGCCGATCAATACATCGCCGGTTCGAACCTGGCTTTGGGTCACCTCATGTGCATGTTTCGGATTCACAACCCAGTGTCACAAACAACTCACTTTTTCTTTTCTGTTTCCATTTCTGCACTTGGGTCCGCCTCCCCACCGTCCCATAACACGGGGAGCTAAAAACTTTTTGAAAAGCTGTGATTTTCCGGAGAAAATGAACCCGAGAGACGCTCTGTACGGCGGACGGACCAACGCCATCCGTTTGCTGCACACAACCGCCCCGGACGAAAAAATCCATTACTTGGACTTTACGAGTCCTTACTGCAACAAGCGTATGGCCTACCCCATTGGACACCCGACGGTGATTTTGACTGATTTTAAACACATCAGAGAGTACTTTGGCATCGCCAGAGTCAAAATCTACCCCCCAAGAAATCTTTTCCACCCCGTGTTGCCTTTTAGATGTGATAAACTAAACAAATTAGTTTTCACTCTTTGTAGAACCTGCGCGGAGGAGGAGGCCGGGGACGCGTGTCGACATTCGGAGGAAGAGAGAGCCATAACGGGCGTTTATTGCACGGAGGAGATCAAAAGGAGTTTAAACCACGGCTACACGATCGGGAAAGTGTACAGGTTTGGCACTTTGAACAAAACTCCTGCGATTTGTTCGCAGGATACATCGATTTACATTTGAAAAACAAAGTGGAAGCCAGCGGTTTCCGCCCGGGCGTGAACACCGACGCTGAGAAAAATGACTATTTGTTTAAGTTTAAGCGACACGAAGGTGTCGAACTGGATATGTCAAACATCGGATTTAACCCTGCTCAGAGGAGTATTAGCAAACTGTTTCTGAACGCTCTCTGGGGGAAATTTGGACAGAGAAAGAATCGGATGAACACGGAATTAATAATGGAGCCTCGTGACTTTTTAGAACTGATGTTTTGCAAACATAAACGCATTTCTTATTTTACTTTTATTAACGACGACGTTGCTTTGGTCCAGTGGCAGTACGAAAATGATTATTTGCAAAAACCCGTGGTTTCTAACGTATTTGTAGCCGTTTTCACGGCGGCTTACGGACGATTAAAACTGTATGATGTGCTAGAAAAATTACAAAAGCGGGTGTTATATTTTGATACGGATTCTGTCATGTTCACGGCGAAACCGGGGGAATACACTCCTCCCACGGGGTTTTATCTCGGTGATCTGTCGAATCAGCTAACGGATGGAGATTATATCAAGGAATTTGTGTCTACAGGACCCAAAAGCTATTGTTTTGTCACAGCCGGCAGGCAAGTTTCTCTGAAGGTCAAGGGGTTTACAGTTAATCCGGAGACTTCTAAAATTCTTCATTTTGTTTCCTTTAAACGGCTTGTGGAGCAGCACGTTAGCACGGGGCGATCCGACACTCTGCTTACCGAGACCCTTTTAATTCAAAGAAACAAAAAACGCTTGGCTCTGCGGAACGTCAGAGCTCTGAAAAAAAATTCATTAATTTATAACAAGAGAATACTGTAATCCGACTTTACCACGGTGCCTTATGGATTTTGACGTCAGATTAAAGTTGCCGTTTACATGTATTTTGGCCGGACCATTCGGGGAAGACGTGCTTTGTGCAAAGACTTTTGGAATGTTCTTCCAAAACTCTCAACGGGAAGCCTAGCAAAATCATGTGGTTTTATGAAAACTGGCAAAAAAGTTACGACGAACTACTGGAGCTTATGCCCGATGTGGTTTTCGTTCAAGG
Organism: Colossoma macropomum; assembly: GCF_904425465.1. Lineage (NCBI taxonomy): Eukaryota > Metazoa > Chordata > Actinopteri > Characiformes > Serrasalmidae > Colossoma > Colossoma macropomum. The sequence continues at coordinate 88,358 of NW_023495934.1, read as the reverse complement.
AGCACCGAGCAGCCTGCACGACGCTGAACTACAAGGAGGAGGGGTAGGGGGTCCTCTGATCGTTCTGGACGATATGATGGACGTTATGAGTCAGTCAGTAGAATTAGAAAGGGCTTTCACGAGATATTCTCACCACAATAATCTTAGCGTGATATATTTGACACAGAATCTATTTTATAGAGGAAAGAATTCTCGCACCCTTAGTTTAAACGCCTCCTACCTGATACTTTTTAAAAATCCTAGAGACAAGTTACACATTTCAATTTTGGCTAAACAAATGTATCCCGGACAATCGAAATATTTCCTGGAATCGTTCCAGGACGCTACGAGTAAACCTTTCGGTTATTTAATTGTGGATCTTAAAGCCGAAATGCCAGAAAGATTTAGGTTGCGGAGCGGGCTGTTACCCGGACAAGAATCTGTGGTGTACGTACCTAAAACATAGAATTTTTTTTAAATCGTTTTAAAACGTTTTAAAAGGCAACGTCCCGCTGACTGACTCTCAGTATAAACAGTTTAAGAAAAGGCGACGCTGTTTAAGACATCTGGCTGACAAAAGTTATCCGTTTGGGCGCAAGCGTAAACTCATTCAGAAGGGGGGTTTTATCGGCCCGTTAATAGCCGCGGCCCTGCCTTTTGTGTTACAAATGCTGACCCCCAGGCAGCAATGAACCACCCGCGAAAACTGTACCTAGTCTCTGCCGACCAATTGCAAAAACTCACACCCTCCTCCTCCTCCTCCTCCTCCTCTAAAGGCGACATTAGGGAAAACAGCGAGAATGAACTGGAGCGGGAGATTAAATCCCTGTTGGAGAGAAAGGATTTATCCGCGGACACCAAACTGGATTTGTATTCTCAACTTTTGCGGAAATATCTGACTCTGGTCAAACAAAAATCATTGGAAAAAAAAAGAACTGACTTTAAGTTTACCTCCTCCTCCTAAAGAAGAAGAAGAAGAAAAAGAAGAAAAATGAGAAAGTAAAACACCGGACGGCTTCTCCACAAAGGTTCTGGAACACTTGCCCGCTCGTTTGAGAAACAAAGCCCGACTGATTATGGACGCGCTGGAAAACGCGTGGACGGCTCGCAGCAAATTCGTGTACAGAGGGGGTGTCGTGGAAGGGAGTCATATATTTGATTTGTTAAAAACGGCAATCTCTTATCAGAAGCTGAATTACAAACCCGTCGGGTGGAGCAGTTTCCTTCGCAGCTTGGCGGACGCCAACGTTCCTTCGGGGGCCTTGGGTAATTCTTCTGTAAGGCGGGAGATGGAAAAATACAAACACATCAAAGGTTCCGTTGATGATTCTTTAACGTTTAGCACGCCTGCGAGTACGCCCTCACGGGTTATAGAAAAACACACTTTGAACCTCCAGGGTGGATGTCGTATTAAGAAATGTTTTCATTCGTATGCTTAAATAACCACATCATTTATATCTGAATCAAAGTACATTTTATGCTTTTTATAATAGTGTCATTTTTTAAACCAACAGATAATGTGAATGTTTGAATCTTTTTTTTTACATTTTTATTAAAACCAAAATGCTTTCATTTGTATCTGAATCAAAGTACATTTTATGCTTTTTATAATCGTGTCATTTTTTTTTAAACCAACGGATAATGGGAATGTTTGAATCTTTTTTTTTGCATTTTTATTAAAACCAAAATGCTTTAATTTATATCTGAATCAAAGTACATTTTATGCTTTTTATAATCGTGTCATTTTTTTTAAACCAACGGATAATGTGAATGTTTGAATCTTTTTTTTTGCATTTTTATTAAAACCAAAATGCTTTCATTCGTGTGCTTAAATAACCACATCATTTATATCTGATTCAAAGTACATTTTATGCTTTTGTTTTTTTTTTCATTAAAACAGTCTCATATTTTTCAACTCTTTTAATATGTTTTTTTTTGTGTGTGTGTGTGTGTGTGTGTGTGTGTGTGTGTGTGTGTTTGAATAAAGTAAACATTTTTTAAAGCGTAGCGATTTTATTGAAATATATAATCACAGACGTTAAAAGATCATTTTGTAATCATTTATTGATAAAATCACAACGGTAAACACAACTTTGCACGCCGTGTACAATATGATAGTAAGAATCTATCCGCAGCAAACTTTTTACATATTTTTTAACAGAGCGATCATTTTCTCGTAAATCGGTGGAATAAGAATTTAGAACCTGAGAAAACGTAAGACCCTTCATATGCTGTTTTAGAAAATACACGCAGTGATGCCCGCAGGCGTCCGACCTATGGTCTTGAACTTGTCTAGCGTTACACAAAACTCGTCGTGAATTATTTTTTAGAAAAAGCATGATGTAACTGGGGAAAAATTCAGAGTCCGGCGGAAACCCGTAGGAATCAAAAAACTCTGCATTTCCATCTGACAATATTAAAACAGCCAACGAGTGTTCTCCAGGCCAGGTATGAGGATGCGTGTTGACAATAAAACAGGACGGAGGTGTGTGTTTTAACACCCGAGGCAGTTGATCGCAGGGGAATACGCCTCTGAAACCGAGGGTGCATCGCGTGGCTTTAGCGATCTGTCTGGTGTCCATTTTCAGAAATAGTCCATAAGCACTTCACGTTTGTGATTAATTTCTAACACGTTGTCAAAAAACGCAAATACGATGATGTTTATGGTGTTGGGCAAAGGCGCTTGAAACCGGAGGTCCAGTCTGACGTGGTCCGACTGTATTAAGGAAACGTGTTCGCCCGAGCTTTCGTCGGGGGTCAAGTTGAACGAGAATAAACAGTAGCCCTGAGAAAAATCTTCACGAGAGATGGCCAAAGGCTGGTCCCTCAACCCTCTGTCCGTAGCCTCGACCAGGCTGAAGTATTCTCGCAGGCAGCGCTGCCTGGGAAAAAGAGGTCGAAAAGGCGTGGACGGGTAGGACACACCGTCTACGCTCAGATTTAAAGATTCCACGTCGTAATGATGAAAATTAAAAGGATTTTGCGCGTAAGATCCGCTGAAAGCTTCGTTATGAACAAAACCTATAGCGATGAATTTTGGCACTTGGCCCAAAAATAGATTATCCTGGTTTGACACGCGACCCCCCGCCGGCACGCTTAACACTTTCACGTTAACTCGTTCTAACGGGTAACTCGCGTTAGACTGAAGCAAAGCTGACGCGTGCCCCAGTTTCACACTGGGTGACACGTGTATTCTTTTCACGTACAAAAGGGCCGTTAAAATGTGAAGTTTATAGCCCGGGTTCGGATCCGATGACATTAAAACAAACTCGTTTTTATTACGAACTAACTTGATTCTCACGTCGACGGAATTTAAAAGAAGCTTTTCCTGAAATGCAAAGTCGTTATGCAAATGTCCCATTAATTCGAACGTTCGGCTCCTTTCGCAATAAGCGCTTCGCCACGTTAACCCCTCATTGTCTCTGTTCGGGTCAGCTTCGTCCATGCGCCCCGCCGTGTCTTTGCGAAACAGCCCCGCTGCGAATTGCGAATTCAGAGTAGGTTCGGAATAGTTAAGCAAACACTCCAGAACGGCCCTGTAGGCGTACGTGGAACCGCTTTGAGAAATGAGCTGTCGCCGAGGGACAGGTCGACTTGGCTAAAAAGAGTGGCCGCGGGGTAACTGATCAAACCTACGGCCGCGCCGGCCGCCAGATCGGTTCCGTCCGCGTTGGTAACTTTGCACGTGAGGTACAAAAGCGAACGGTTCAGATCGACGTAGGCGTCCCCCGACCCCGCTATAAAAAATTCCAGGGGGCCGTTTTCGGTAATGGCCGTGATCGGTAGCGTTTCTACATATTTGTAAGATTCTATACTGTGTTGCGTCATAGGGATCGTAAATAGGTCCAGCTCGGACTTCATGCATTCCGCCGAGGCGCTGTGTATGAGAGACATCTTTTTAAAATATGTCGGGGCCCGCACGGGTTTTCCGCTCGCTCTTTTTTTTCTTCTTATTCCTTAAACGAGAGGCGCGGACGAGCGCACTCGCCAGCTTCCTGTTCAGATTGAGGCCTTTTGAAAAAACGCTTTTATTTTTAAAAGGTACAGAACCGCGACGCCCCGGCGGGCGCATGCGTCGATTCGCGCGGCTCAAAACCACCAGGCCTTCCCCCTCCTGCCGCCTTTCCGACGCGTTTCCCAGTAATTTCCCAGCCGCTGCGGAAACCACGTCTTTCGCGATATTTTTAGCAGCGGTCTTGAGGTGCGGTCTGACCAAGTTGAAGCCCGATTTTAGCAGAGGCACCGCCAGTCTAAACAAGCCGATCCCGCTTCCGTACTGCACGGGCGCTCCGCTGAAACCTTCTAAACCGGACCCCGCCTGTCGCGTATAGTAGAGGACGTAGGGGCGAGGGTCGGCGTGATAAGCAGACATTTTTTTTATCGGATCGGTCTAAAATGTAGCTTCACGATCACTTTTCCAAATTCGAATTTGACGTTTCGGTTTTGATCCGTCTTTAACTCTATTAAAATTTCATCAAACACGTGTTTGCTGACCGGGTTGTAGTGCACCTTGTCAAAGTTTAGCGTGATGAAATCCAGATGCGCTTTGGGTATTTGAACGGTTCGCAAAAGAGGTGCTAAGGTATCGGCTACAATCTGATGCGAAGAAATATCCCAATAAAGAAACAAATAAAACGTTCCGCCTTTAATATGGGCAGGGAATTTAGTTTCGGTCGGGTCAGTCCACTTCTGTTCCTCGAAGCCCAGAATGTGCGCCAACTGTCCGTGCGTTCGAATCTGAATAGGCCATCTGTTCAGCGAGGTCAGTCTATAATCTCCTCTGGTGTGACCCCTAATTTTACCCGTCTCGTGACCTTATCCAAATATAATTCGACGTGGGTTTTGGTGGTTCTAAAATATTTGTTCATTTCGGTCAAAATGTCAGCGATGTAAGTATAATAACCGCATTTTACTTTAAAAGCCACCTGTTTACTGAGATCCGGCCCTTCACACACCCAAAAGTCCGTTTCCTGTCGCCCGCCGTCCGCCAGCGTGTACCAACTCTGGGGAAATGAAATTTCTGCTAAGCCGACCTCCCAACCGCCCCTGAGGTGAACGGTTTTGGCTAACTTCACCCTGTAGCTGGATATATCGTTTTGAGGGTATAATTTGTAGCTAGCGTTACTCGGCAGAGTGATGAAAAAATCTCTGGTTTCTTCCATGGTGGGGGTCCGCGCTTCTGAATAGGGGCTCGCGCCGCTCTCTCACGGGGTTTTTATCGAGCGTCCTGGATAGAATTTTCGTTTACCCAGTAGTCAAATTTTTTATCCCAACCTTTCCATCTCACTTTAACGAGAACCTCGGATTTAGTTTTTTTCCTAGCCAGTATTTTCTCTACACGATAGACTTTATTTTTTAGGTACAATCATTTTCTGCATTTCTTCTTCATAAAAAGAACCTTCTATTATTTCATTATCGAGGTCTTTTAGTTTATACACCGGCGGGTCTCGTTTAATAATTTTATCCACAAAAAAATATTCATCTGTGAAAGACTGTTCGTAACCTTTCGCGAAGACCCTGCGCTCTTTCGAAATCCGAGCCGCGTCACCTATTTTAAACTTGGGTCGGGGTAATTCTCCTCTCATTCTTTTCCCGCACAGATGATGAAACACCTGTATCTGATTGCCCTCGTTCACTTCTTCGGGACGCATTTTAATAGATCTGTGAAAGGCGCGATTTTAAGCGCTCACTAGTTCCTGAAGCACATCTAAATATCTCAAGGTGTTAAAACCTGTAAAATATCTGAATATCCGCGTTTTGAGGGTTTTGTTAAATCGCTCCACCACAGAGGCTTTCAATTCGCTAGCCGTAGTAAAATGTCTTATTTTATATTTGTTTAAAGGTTTTTTAAATAAATGATTACAAAATTCTCGCACCTTGTCACTTTGAAGAGTGACGGGTTTTCTACCTCGTAAAAGTATTTGTTCAAAGGCCTTCGTTACGCTCTTGGCGTTGTTATTTTCCAACGCCTCCACCCACGCGTACTTTGAAAATACATCTACCAAGTCTAACTGCCATTGTGAATCTTTTTCGCACACTAGTACGAAACTCCTTTTAAAGTTTATTCTTCGGGGTTTGTGTAGCGTGTAAGTGTCTGAACTTTGTAAAAACCTATCAATTTCATCTTTATTTTTATTAGCCAACCCCACCTCCCTTACGCTTTTGATAAAGGGCTCCCTACCACACAGACCGCCTTCCGACCCTGGTTTATGGTACAACTCTTTCAGCGCCGTCTGAGTCCAAATGGTCGAGGTGTGAAACACATTAGGGTTTTTATATTTTCTTCTGGGTAAAACACGGTCTAAAATAAAATGTGGAGAAAACAAACTGATGACAGAAAACGACTTCAAAAGGTTTTTATGTTTTTTTATTTTTTTGTTTAAAGTTTTTTATGTGTATTTTTTTTGTTATAAACGGTTTATTTCTTTTATATTTTTTTTGGTTGTTAGTATCTAATCTACTGACAAACCGTTAGTTTGAGATATAGGTAAATTAGTTTCAAACTAAATGTGATGAACACTGAAGTATAAAATATGAAAATAAAAAATGATTACACTATTAAAAATACTAAAATGCTTACACTATTAAATATATGAAAATGATTACACTATTAAAAACATTAAAATAAAAAATGATTACACTGTTAAAATATTAAAATGATTACACTATTAAATATATGAAAATGAAAAATGGTTGTGATTTAAAATATTAAAAAATTAAAATGATTACACTGTTAAAAATATTAAAATGATTACACTATTAAATATATGAAAATGAAAAATGGTTACATGATTTAAAATGATTACACAATTAAAAATGTTGAATGAAAATGATTACATGGTTTAAAATATTAAAATGAAAAGACTATACAGTTTGTCTAATAAACATGCACAAAAGGGGTTCAAAAAAATATGTAAACTACTAGCAGCGATCAAAAGATGTCATAAAGGTGCTATAAACAATTACACAAACTCAAACGACTAAAATATTAAATGAAAAACGTGGTGTTTTTTAATAAAACAAAAAGGTCCCAGTTTTTTCTAATAATAATAATAATGTTTATGGTTTGTCTAATAAAAAAAATATACAATGTATAAACTTACTAGCAGCAAAAAAAACATCGGTGTCATAAATGTCTTCTGTACAAATACACAATCTCTCTCTCTCTCTCTCTCCTCTCTCTCTCTCTCTCTCTCTCGCGAATCACTACGCCGATCTGTCATCCTCAGACCCCGCAGCGCAGTCCAGGGGTTCATCTAGCCGCGTGTAGAACCGGCTCAGAATTTCGGACGGATCTCTGCTCAGGTACTCGGACAGCGGGTTATATTCACTCAATTTTTCCTGCGTCAGCGAGTAAATTCTACACAAAATGTTTATTACAAAACCATCATGAGGTTCTTTTAATTCAAAGTGTTGCTTTAGAGACTCTTTTATTTCCAATTCACAAGTTGGAATGAGATTCAGCCACTTCTGCTTTAACTCGTTGTCCAGAAATCTTACGGGGACGCCTTCCACGCAACTGTGCTGTTTTTGTGATGGGTGTTGAATTTGACACCCAGAGCAATCTCTCGTCATCCATTCACGAACAGCCAGGACGATCGCTCTTGCCCAGATAAATTCCACAATTTTCGTGGCTCGGTCCTTCAGACTGAGGTCCGAAGGCTTCTCACTCTGACTTTCCGAGCTGGCGCCGGCGTCAAGAGGTTCCTCGCATTGACCTTTTGACCCCGTTTTTGAGAAAGCGCTCGCGTTCTCTCTCTCACGCTGCTCGATGTCAGCCGGCGAAGAAGGTCGGCTTTGTAAGCCGTCCTCGTCCACCACGATAAATTCATCGCTGTCCAGATCGGTCACGCCGGAGACTTCCTCTTCCTCTTCTTCTACCTCGCTGGCGCTGGTCGAATCTGAAATGTCATTTTCGCCGCTTTTTTTACGTTCCACGAGGTCTAGATCAGAACTCTCTTCATCGTGCTCTGGCTGGTGAGTCAGGGGAACACCCCCAATCTCTTTCGCTGGGCATGTCCTCGCACATGCGCATCGCTGTTTTGTCATCTTGGTATTTAGACATCAGACTTGTCGGGCGTGGAATATGACAGCTGTCGCAACCGCATATTACGCTGGCTGGTGATAGAGAGAGAAAATCGTTAAAAGGTTTAACGGGCTCGTACATGCTTACTCTTCGGCCACACGCTGCAACTTGAAACGGTATAGCCCTTTTCACGGCTTATATTCACAAACTACGGTACCTCAAACGGTCAAAATGAATTCTTAAGAAAAAAAGCGTTTTTCTTACCTGTCAGAACATGTTTGACTACGTGATAAATATCCAGTAGTTCGCTTTCCCGCAAAGTTATTTCAATCAGCTGGACGTGCTCTTCTTTTTCAGTAGGGGCAAAATAAAAAATCCACTGATCATCATCGCTGGAGCACACGTTTTCATGCCTTATCACAGGTGACGTGCACACTTCCAGTCGAACTCTGTAGGTAAACTCAGTGGTCTTGAGCCCTGTGATGGTCAGGGTGATTTGACGCAAATAATGCGCGGATCTGACCTTCAGTGTGGTTGTGGCTGACCTGGACAGTTCGGTCTTGTGTTTTGTGTCGCGAACCATACATGACCTGTTTCTGGCCTGTAAGATCATAGCATGCAATTCCCCCACTTCATTCGTTTTCGGGACGGTCTGGTTTAACAGGTAGAACTCCTTTTCAGAAATGGAGACTTCAGTCGGCTTGTCACTGTGAAACAGTCTGCTCTGACGAAAAACGATGTAGCGATTGTTCAGCCGGGTTTCTTTCGGCAAAATTCTCAAATACGTCATCGAAAGACATCTCCTCTTTATGCTCGGTTTAAACAGACTGTCGTCCGCTCTGAATCTGTCGATTTCCTGCTTTTTTTTTCTGCGAAGGTGTGAAGTATATTTAAAAAGGAGCATTTTGATAGAAGAAGGTAAAAACACTCTTAACATTGAGTATAAGCTGATGTCTGAAGTTCCAAGTATCTAGGAGTTCCCTGTGTGCTCTGTTTGTGCAGGGGATAGGAATGTTTGAACCAGGGGGGGCCTCTGGGTCCATAGCCCCTCAATTTAAAGGTCCATAGGAAGGGGGCCTCTCACTTTCTCCCTTCTTCTCTTAGGTCCAAATAGATGAGATCATTTTAAAAAGAACCATATGCTCTGTCTCCTGTTTCAACAACAAGAACCATATATATATGCTGTTGGTCAGTCTGTTCGGGAGAGGACATTTAGAATTGGCACGGATCCTTTCTCAGGTGCTTTATAGTGCTTGATATGATGCTGTTTTACTATGTAATAAACCGTTTGCTAGCAACTCAGTATCGGCAGAGTTTTTCTTCACAACATCTAAACACCATCGCCACTAAATAAACAACAGGTGTAACATCGTTTTCTTCCCGAATCGAATGGGGCCAGCAGTGTTTAGGTATGTCATTGCGAACGAAAGCCTTCCTCGCGCTCAAAATTTGACTGGTCCTCGGGGGTTGGTCCAACAGTTTCAGTCGTTTTAGGCTGTTTGGCCACACGAAATAAGGTATTCCACGCTTTTGTAAGTTGTCCCGAATGAATGTGCGATAGCACCATTTGCTCAAGGAATTCAAGATCGGAGATCCAGCTTGAGCCTTAGACGGTCTGTCTGGAGAATCCATGACGATGGTTTTGCAGAAAAGTCACTCTCCGCACCAATCTGTCTCTTTTACGGCCAGTTTTTATAGTATTGTGAGGAGAAAAACACCATGACACCTGTTCAATTATTAGTCACACTTAGCAGAACGGGGGCCCCCCACTTGCTACTGTCACTCAAAAACACAACAACAACAACTACGTCATACCATTACATCCTGGGAATCTTTTTTTTCCAAAACACATCCTGTGAATCTTTTGAAAATTATTCCCACGCATCATACCGGGCAAACCTCGGGTAGTTATCAAAAAGCATTCACACTCTCTCACACACACACACACACACACACACACACACACACCATACCCCGACCCAACCACCCCACCCCACCGACGGTAAGTCCTCGCATCTTTTCATCCTTACTCTTAATTTTTCACACCCCTTTAAACTTTTACACAAAATTCACATTTTTTTCATTAACACTTCTCAAGGGGGAAAATTTGCTCACACTTGCCACCCCTGCCAACACGCACCCTGGGGAAAATTGAACATTTTATCACCGTAAAAAAAAAAATTCTTTACAACCTACAATAGTTGTTCACATTTTTTACACACATCACCTCTGGGAAAATTAGTTGCAATTTTCACACGTAACGTCATACGACTGATGTTTACGTTTTTATACATATCAACCCCCTGAGAAAATACTTATATTTCACATGTGACGTCACGGATAACTCATAAATCATTTTGACATTTACCGGGGTTAATAACTACTGATGCATCTCGATGCATCTTTTTTTTTCTATACAGAATTTCTATTTTCTCACTGTGTGAGTTCAAGTTTCAAGTTCATTTGTCATTTGCACAACATGTCAGGACGTTTATGCATTGAAATGCTAGTGGTGAGGCTCAGCTAATCACTCTACAGAAAGTAAATAAGTAAAAATACAAGAAAAACTAACTGACATATATTAAATATACACAAAATATACAAAGAATATACAATATACATTTTAAAGTGACTAAGTGACTCAGTTGTTATTTAAAGTGACTTGGTACTTTTAAACCAAAAAAAGTATTTGTAATGATCAAAATGAATTTACTTCCAATATCTTTTATTAATAAAACAAATGGAAGTGATGTGGCAAATGAACTGGAAGGCTCTCTTTCACTGCTCTGGTTTGGAGCACATGAGACGCTGCTGCCACTCATCTGCGATAAAATGTGCAGTTACGTTGAAATAAGATCCTGTGGTGATGGATGACCACACAGCGCGTTACAACCGTCCTACCCGTTTTCTTTAGTGATTTTATAACTTTGGTTTTGGTCTTGTTGTAGAGAGTGGGGCAGGGAAATCTCTGTGTCAGTAAACTATCTTTGAGGTGGGGTGTGTGCAGCATATGACTGAGAATTGGCATGCAGACTGCAGGTCACCTAGCAACAATGCGTTATTCGCATTTATAAGCAGCGCAGTTGGTTTCCTGGTACATAAAATCTGCAATGAGAGACTGTCAAACACTAAACAGTTATGAAGATGAAGTTGCTTCTCTTTCGAATTTTCCCATTCCACCTTAAATGGTGTCGCATTTACATTCGGCGACTCAGTCAGAATTTAAGGTGGAACGGGAAAAACTGAACAAGAAGCTGGCAAATGAGAAGCGACTTCAGCCTCGTAAAACAGCCAAAAGCTGAAAGACATTTTACAATAAGCTGCTCTAGTTTTGAATAAAAGTTTCCTGAGGGAAAGGGGAGGAAAGCGGCTATGGCTGAGCTAAAGCTTAAAGCAGAGCGAAGTAAGTCTGCGCTCTCATTTATATTGTTTAGTCTATACTAGGAAATTATCACATACTGACACATACTGGACATAAAATGTTGTGTCTCCCAAGCTGGTTTGATTTTTGTTGAAAGGACAAAATGGCTCTTCTTGTCATTTGTGTTGTGTCTCCTGATCTAACCTGGCTTTAATGCAGAGGCTGCTGGTCAGATTTCTCACTCATCCAGTAGTGTTTTTGTTATGTGCCCCCACAGACTGTCCAGGTGCTGCACTTCCGCACTTGCAAGTTCCGCCTTTTGTTCTGTCAACTTTACGTTATAAAATAAATATTTAGAAAATCGTTTTTTGACATTTGTTAATCGATTCACAATCGTTCACGTCTGCATCGTGATGCATCTAAGAATCGAGTTTTTCCCGCACCCCTATTACACACACTATCAAACTCTCTCACACTCACTATCAAACTCTCACACTCATGATCAAACCTCTTACACTTTCAAACCTCTTACACACACTTTCAAACTCTCTCACACACTATCAAACTCTCACACACGATCAAACCTCTTACACACACTATCAAACTCTCTCTCATCACACTATCAAATGCTCACACTCATGATCAAACCTCTTACACACACTATCAAACTCTCTCTCATCACACTATCAAACTCTCACTCATGATCAAACCTCTTACACACACTATCAAACTCTCTCACACTCGCTGTCAAACTCTCACTGTTTTTATGCAATATTGTTATGAAGTACAATTATGACTCGAAAGTGTGTCACTGTGTGGTACAGGGGTAGGGAAATGAAGGCCAGAGTCTGGGGATTTTCCTGCTCTGTCCTACCAAACAAATCTGGTATTTAACAGATGAGTTAAATCAGATCTGCCTGAGCAGGAAAATCACCAAACTGTACTGGAGTCTGGACCTCCAAGACTGGAGTTCTCATCTCTTGGGTTTTGATGTAAATAAATGAGATTACCCTGTACTGTCTTAATCACTGAGCTGATAACGGCAGATAGATTCCTGTCCTTTATACACATTTTGTACAAGTGATGTCATATTATTTCTTGTAAGTAATGTAATGTAATTACTTAATGCATCTGTGTAATACATGATGCAAGCATCATGACAAATAAATGTTCAGTGTTTTTGGCTCCATCTCAAAATCCTTGAAGGAAGACAATGTAAGAGCAGCCTAATGCTTGAAACACATGAAAATGCCCGGATTTTGTAACTTAAATATGGATGCATGAATCCTAATAATTTGACCAGTGACCTTTTGTGGTTATTTTGAGCCCTAAATAACTTAATATAAGGTAAAATTTCTTAGTAAAGCTGATCAAGGTAAATGTTCTAAAAATAAACAAAATAATCTTACACTTACAAGTGCTTTGTAAGACAAAAAGTCTTATCAGAGAAAAAAATTAAGATATATTGCCTTGATATGAGATATATATATTATATATATATATATATATATATATATATATATATATATATCCCCCAATTTCACAATACCACCAGGGCTAGGAGGGTGAAAGCTAGCACAGGCTTCCATCGAGACCTGTGAAGCACCACTGCTTATTTTTAACTGCCTCAAATGCAACATCATGGGACAGTCGAATGAGCTCGCAGGAACACACCAACTGCCAGTTCTGTACTGCACAATGTAGTTCACGTGTCAGGCACCAGTCCTTGTAAGCTAAAACACTGCAGGCTTCAGCACATTGCCTCATTAAAGGCACCTGATTCAGCTCTGGATATGCTGGCAGTGGTTTAAAATCTCCCCCACTTGTAGATGATCTTCCAGACAGTGAAATGATCATTTTCCACTATTGTGGATATCTTCTTAAACACCCTTTCCAGACTCATAGGCAAGTGTTCTAATCATTAGCACCAGGTAGGGTGCACGTGATTTCAATTTGATACGTTTGAAGTAGTGATATTAGTAGGGGTGTCCTTACTTTTTCCACATCAGAAAATTACATTTCAGTTTATTTCAATAATAGAAACGATGACAAAATTCTAATTACAAGTGTCACTTTTAAATTATATCACCTTTATCTATCTATAATCTTGAATAAAGAACATTGAATATATTTTCAGTAGCCATTACATATTTATTACTTTTTCATGAGATGTTTCAGAAGACATTAGATGCAAGATAATCCACTTGAATAAATGTAGAGACAGTTTCCAAAACTGGACTTTTAGAAAATGAATAAGAGCTACTGAGGCTCGTAACAACCACCTGGAAGACCTGGTAGACACCAAAACTGCCCCCATCAGATAGAAAACGCACTTAAAGATTTCATCTTTGAGAGAGAGGAGAAAATCAAGCTGCTTCTGAAAATATCCACAGATGTTTCTGTCCATCCTTCCACTGTGAGAGGACGACTCAGTGCTATGGGTCAGAAAGGATGTGTAGCTGTCCTCACTGAGAAAAGAAAATAGACAAAATGAAGAATATTTGCTCCAAAACAAAAATATTCTTGAGTAAGTTATTATGAACTGATGACTCTAAATTTGTAATTGGGATTACTTTTATTATAAGAAGCGGAAAAGTAATTTAATTAATACTTTATATGTTCTTTATTCCTGTGTTGATTAATATCAGGTCTCTAGCCAATAAATCAATTTTAGTTAGACATTATAACATCCTACAATTTAGATTTTTCTGTTTCTTACTGTGTCTGGCATAGTAGCAGCTTTGCTACTGTTCTCAACGGGACAGCACCAGTAAACGTCAGTTTTATGAATACGTGCTGAACTGGTAAAGGAGGAGGAGTAGCTGCTTTATTTTAAGATTCATTCCAGTGCAAAGAGATTGTACCTGGTAATTTTATTTATTTTATCTGTTTCATATACCGCTGTTTAACATTAAAGGGTGCTCCCAAAAATGTTTAACTATTTACAGATTTTACTGATGTCTTTGCTGAACTACTGTCAGTTATCTCCATTGAATACAACTTTGTCATAACAATGGATTTTCAGTGAAAAAATCACAACTAATTAGAATCACCATCAACACCACACAGTCAAACAATGATACTGTGCCTCCTTTACCACCATCTAGAAATGTCTTAATCATTGTCACAATTTAATAAAATTCACCAAAAAATTTTATTTTATTTTTACTCTGTAACAACTGATTTGCAGCAATTTTTTAACTCCAGTGTTTATTTAGACAAATTTCAGTCAGGCTTCCAACCTAAGCACAGTACTGAAACAGCTCTTACAAAAGTGTTAAATGATATACATCTGAAAACTAACTGAGGTAAAATATCAATTCTGGTATTACTTAATTTTAGTGCTGCATTTGACACTGTCATAGAATACTTATGAACAGGTCAGAAAATTGAGTAGGAAATTAAGACTTTCTGGAGCAGTCCTTAATTGGTTGAGGTCTTATTTAGAAGGCTTAAGTTACTTTGTCACCTTTGGCAGTTGGACTGGCTATGATATGTGGAGTCCCTCAGGGCTCAGTTTTTGGACCTCTTCTGTTCAGTCTATATGCTGCCTTTGGGCCAAATTCCACAGAACAACAACATTAATTACAATAGTTACACAGATGATACACAGATATATCTGACTTTCTCACCAAATGACTACAGCCCAGTAGACTCACTGTGTCAATATTTGGATGTGGGCATAAAACTAATTTGATGAACTATAATTTCCTACAATTAAATATGGACAAACTGTGATTATTGTGTTTGGCAATAAAGAAAAGAGAATTATTATTACTGAGCACCTCAATTCTCAGGCTCTAAAAGCCAAAGACCAAGTCCAAAATCTTGGCATTCTGATAGACTCAGATCTCACCTTTATCAACCATGTCAAAGCAATAACCAAACAGCCTTCTTTAATTTTGAAATTAATTCGACAATTAGTCAAGCCCAGAGTCCAAACTAATCATGGTGAAGTAGCGTTTAGCAGTTATGCTGCTACAACTGGAACAAACTGCCAGAAGATCTTATATGTGCCCAATTGTAGCAATTTTAAAATCCATATTTGAATTGCATGTTATTTTTACTGCACTTTACACCTAATAGGCTAATTTTAATAACAATTCAGTTGTTAATTCCCAATTATGTTTTTATTGTACTTTGATTTTTTTGTAGTTTGTACTTTCTTTTATTGATATATTTAAAATATTTTTATCTTTTGTTGTTTTTCACTCTTATGCAGTCTTTTTTTTTATTTTTTTTGTACAGCACATTAAATTGCCTTGGTTTATGAAATGCATGCCATATAAATAAAATTGCTTTGCCTTAGCTTGCCAGGACTTTAAATTGTATACAGTTGGGCTTGTAGTTTTTTTCTGTTGTCTGTTGAAGCTACTTATGCTACTTACACTGTTGTTACATGACATCCCTCAGACACAATCAGCTCTTCAGCTCCAATGGCATCATGGGACAGTGAGCTGGGATTGTATACTTCATAATTTGTCTCGGTGAAGTGCATCATTCAAGGAATTTTCGTGTGCTGTCTGATGAACACTATATATTCAGACACAATAAGCACATTATGGTGTACTGCTGTCATGTACTACAAAACCTGTATTCACATTTTAAATATCTTCTCATTACTTCATGTTAAATGTTAAGTGTGTGATAATAGTGTTATTGTTTCTCTCCCAGCCTAATTAAATGTGATCTCACAGGGAATAGCTGTACACTTCTAGCCTTAGCTCTCAGGGCTAAGAACTCAACACTGAGAGAACTGGACCTGAGTATCAACAGAGAAGTGGGGAATCTCTGTAGGGGACTGAAAAATACACACTGTAAACTGGAAAAACTGAGGTGAGATCATCCCTTTCTCAGTGTGGAGTACACCCACTTATCGTGATAGTAATGAAAGAAATAATTTAGAAAAGCACACACACATACAAACACACTTGCATAGAATCAGCTGAAAAAAGTGAGTAACTTCACAAAACACAGCATTTAAAAAAAACATTTTCCCCCTCTGTCTCTCTCTATCTCTCTCTCTCTCTCTCACACACATACAAACACACACACTCTCACACACACACACACACACACACACACACACACACACACACACACACACAGGTGAAAGGGAGTTTTTAAAGTTTCCAGCCTTGGAACTGCTAGGATTCCAGGAACCACTGCTGGTTTTGAACATCTGAAGATGATTAGGGGTGAGCCTGTGTCAACAGAGATCCAGTTTATAAACACAGGGGTATAAAATACTTTAGTGATTGTACTTTGTTACTATTTGGATGATTTGTATTTTACTTAAGTATATGTGAAATTAAATACTTCTAAGCATTAACAGTAACTCAGTAACTTTCAGTTTCTATTACAGTGTTAACATGTTGGTGCTGAAAATAGCGTTGCTCTGTGCTTCAAAGCCTTCTGCAACCAATGGCAGCACACAAAAAAGAAAACATAGTGACAGTATAGGCGTGAAAATGGATGTTAATTAGTGGAGACCTTTAGCAGTGTTGATTCCTCCTGTAAGCTTAAAAGTGAAGACAGAAGAGCACTCTGTACTCTTTTTTGTTGTATAATACTGAGTGATCCTGCACAATGAGACATTCTGTATTTATGGCTCCCAAAAAATCACCACTCTGTGTATTTTACTATCACAGTTGATGGCAAAAGCTGGGAAAATGAAACTCTTGGCAGTAAGTGGAAAGTAGAACATTGTCGATGACAGTGCTGGAATTTTTTGTTGGAAATAAAGAAATATCTGTCTACATCAAACAAGCTAATGCGGCATTACATTTTCACTTAGACTTTAAAAGGTCTAAGTCTCTATATTTAAATTTATTAAAACATATAAACAAATTTATATAAATAATGAGGAAGGTGAGGAGCAGCACTGCTGAAAAAGATGAAGGGCCACACTTCTGAGGAAGATGAGAGGAGGAGGGCTGAGGAAGGTGCAGACTGACACTGCTTAGTCTAGGTTTAGAGTATGATTCACTCCTGCATAGCATTAAAGGAATTAATGTTTTCTTTTAATGTATAAAAGCATGTTCTGAGTTTTTTTTCTAATTGTGGGATGAATTATGGTGTAATAAGGCTCCCTAACCCCCATACTCTGACAACACAAAAATAACAGTCTTTAAGATGCCTCTGGCCTTGTGGACCCTGAGACCCCTGGCAGTCTGGGGCCCCTGACAGTGTGAGACCCTCAGGTACTGGCCCCACTGGCCCGGTCAGTAATCCATTCCTGTACCACAGTGTAGGGCATAACAGTAACACAGAACAGGCTAACTAGAGCTACATGGCTAATGTTTACACTGTGACAGGGTTACACACAGACTTATGGGTACACTGATGAGCTAACAATACAGAGAAGGCCTGTCCTATGCCCGGTCACCCCAGTACTTTTTACACTCCTGGTAAATCATGCATAAAAAGTGGCTACCCTAAAGATTCATATGTATCTAATCCAGCTCCATTGTCTCTTTGTTCACCACCTGTCATTGTACAGACTGCACAAGTTAAAAAATACATGTACAGTTACTGAAAGTAGTAGAATTTATTCATTATTATTTATTATTTATTTTGTATTTAGTGATTTAAATAAAAATACTGTTTTTTCTGTAGCTTGTTAAAGCTACCAACACTATTAAGAAATGATCCCCCAGACACAATCAGCTTTTCAGCTCCAGTGGAATCACAGAACAGTGAGCTGTGGTCACATATGTCATGATTTGTCCCACTGAAGTACATCATCCAGGGAATTTCCGTATGCTGTTTGTGTACTGTACTCTGTATTATGGAAGTATGCCTTTTTACCCACTCAAAAAAACTACAAAAGCTATTTTCACATTTTAGACAGTCTTCTCATTGCTTCATTTTGAATGCTTTGTGTGTGTGTGTGTGTGTGTGTGTGTGTGTGTGAGAGAGAGAGAGAGATGACAGTGTTATTGTTTCTCTCCCAGGCTTTTTGATTGCCATCTAACAGAGGAAAGCTGTGCAGACCTGGCCTCAGCTCTCAGCTCAGTGGACTCAACCCTGACAGAACTGAACCTCAGTAACAATAAACTGCAGGATTCAGGAGTGAAGAAGCTCTCTGAGGGACTGAGTACAAACTGTAAACTGGAGAAACTGAGGTGAGTTCATCACTTTCTCACTGTGGATGTACAGTACATCACACACACAGTCATTTTTCAATCATAATGAAAGAGAATTTAGAAAAACACACAAACACACATACACAAACAAACAAACAGGATCAGCTGAAAAATAGTGTTACAAACTACAAAAAAAAATTTTTTTTCTCTATTTCCCTCTCTCTCTCTCTCTCTCTCTCTTACACACACACACACACACACACAAAGCCACACATACAGATAAAAGGAGTTTATAAAAAATGTCCAGCCTTGAAACTACCAGGATTCCAGGAACCTCTGCTGATTTTGTAAATCTGAAGATGACTAGGGGTTAGCCTGTGTCAACAGATATCCAGTTTGATGTTAGCTTCATCTTGTCTGCTATTTTTGTTTGGACACAACACCACACCTACAGGGCTATGAAAAAGTATTTGCATCTTCATACTGAGCACTTGCCGTTATCATCAAAAGATCGTGAGTTTGATCACTGGTGATGCCACAGCTGGGAGTCCAAGAGAACTTCTCTTCCTCTTTCTAGATGGGTAAGGTGGGCCTACCTTTCCCAACAGCACTCAGCACTAGCCAACACAGGTGTCTGTTAGCTGATATGAGGATTAGCAGTTAGCATTCCTCTCCAAGCACATTGTGCTCTCCAATGATGTTGCAGTTGTAGCAGTTTGCAAGTATGTGGTAGAGCTTTATGCCTCTGTCAGCCTTCATAGTCATAGTGTGGTAGCATCAGAAAAATAATTTATTGAAAGGAAAATGTTTTGCAACACATTTAACCATGTGAAAAAATAATTGTCCCCCATAAAATTAATAACTGGTTGTATCACCTTTAGCAGGAACATCTACAAAGCTTTCTGTAACTGAAGATCTGTATTTCACATGAGAATGTTATGTAATGTGTCCAGAAATTTAATGATTTTTGTGTGGACCAAGAGTGGCATGAGTTGTGGTGAATTCAAATCAATTCATTTCAAGTGTATAGTATTTGCACAGCACTAACTTATTTATAACCTTCACAGAACAGCTTTAGAGAAATTTGGGTATGGCCCACTAATGAACATTACTGAAGGAGACAAAAGCTAGATCACCGTTCACATATTTTTATGCATATTTCAACATACTGAATATAAAAATACTTAAAAGCGACATATTAAATGGAATGCACTATTCAAATTAGTTGGGATTGGTATCTACAAAATACTTAAATCTTTCACTAAGCAGATGTACATGTTGAAGAAACACCATAGAGAGCGCAAAGAAAACAAACACAACTTTTTTGGCTAAGAACACTTAATACTGTATGCTGTAATTTTACCTACAGGTTTTAACTTTGAACGTAATTTAAAATGAACACAATGAGGAATTTGACCAGGGGTGCCTAAACATTTGCATATGAGTGTAAATTGTGAACAGAGTGTAAATCAGAAAATAAGTGTTAGTGTAAGGAGGTTTTCTTCTTCTCTCTGCAGGCTGGGAAACTGCAGTGTTACAGATGAAGGCTGTGCTGCTCTGTTTAAAGCTCTGAAATCAAACTCATCTTACCTAAGAGAGCTGGATCTGAATTACAATAATCTAGGAAAGTCAGCAATAAAGGAGCTCTCTGATCTACTGAAGGATCCAAACTGTAAACTGGAGAAACTACAGTAAGTTACTGAATTACTACCTGTAGACACACACACACACACACACACACAAACAAACAACATACTTTGCATACTTAAAATCATTGATTATTCTCTCTCTCAAACACATTCACAAACACAAAGTTTACAAACACAAGTTTTTTTGTTTTTAAAGTGTTAAAGTAAATAACTCTTGTAAGTCTAGTTTAAGCAGTGCACACTCCTAAACCCTGTAGCTGCAAAGGGTGGGCCGACATCATATTAAACCATATGGATTAAGAATGGGATGTCACTAAAGTTCATATGCATGTGAAGACAGACGAGCGAATACTTTTGGAAATATAGTGTACATGTTGATACTAGCTGTCCCCTCACAGCTAAATTCTTGCATAGCCTTGAAGGTTTTAACTTAACCCAGCTTGAGCCACTCATACTCATGGGCACACCCTAGTTTTGGCCCACTGGTCTTGATGACATCCCTGTCTCAAGACCTCCACGAAGCTTGCCCCCAAAGTGGTCAGAAATGGAATAAAAATACTACTATTCATTTGTGCTGGTTTGTGCCATACAAATTGTTTTTGACGGCACTGTTTTTATGTAGTTTTTTGTACTTTCTTTTTAAGTAGTTTTTAAAGTTTTGCCCTATTGGCTCTAAATTACATATTATATATTTAGTTTGCTTACAGATGTACTATGACTCCCTCATGGTTTAATGTTTTTTAAACATGACATTTTTGGCTAACAAGCATAATAAT
Source organism: Colossoma macropomum (assembly GCF_904425465.1). Taxonomy (NCBI): domain Eukaryota; kingdom Metazoa; phylum Chordata; class Actinopteri; order Characiformes; family Serrasalmidae; genus Colossoma; species Colossoma macropomum. The sequence continues at coordinate 67,479 of NW_023495934.1, read as the reverse complement.
CACAAATAGTTAAACGTTGAACGTTGGATTTCCATTTCAAATTTTATAATGCTCTAGAAAGCCTGCACACTTATTTCAAAGGCAGTATGTTTTCTTTGTTAATATTTCTATTTTTTAATATTTAACATTTTAGCTGTGTTTAGTCATTGAATGGGGCAAATTATAAAGAAATCAGTGGGGCAAACCTTTTTTTTTAATTTGGGACAAACTTTTAAAAAATCATAATTTAAAAAGTACCTGGAGCACAGCTTTGAAATTTTGCATGGATGTCAGAATTAAAGTGTAATATTAATGATTTTTTTAAGGAAATGGGAGCATATATCATTCTAAATCCTCTATACACTGTTCAGCATTGATAGAGCCTTTCCAGATGTGTAAGCTGCTCATGTCATAGGCACTAATGCAACCCCAAACCATCAGACACGCAGGCTTTTGAACTGTGTGCTGATAACAAACTGGATGGTCTCTCTCCTCTTGAGTCCACAGGACATGGCGTCCGTGGTTTCCTAAAAGAATTAAATAATGTATTCATCTGACCACAGGATAGTTTTCTGTTTTGCCTCAATCCATTTTAAATGAGCTTTTGCCCAGAGAAGATGGCAACGTTTCTAGATATTGTTGACATATGGCTTCTTCTTTGAATGATACAGCTTTAACTTGCGTTTGTGGATTTCACGGTGAACTGTGTTCACAGACAGTGATTTCTGGAAGTGTTCCTGAGCGCATGCAGTGATTTTCAGTACAGAATCATGCCTGTTTTTAATGCAGTGCTGCCTGCATTAAAAATGCTGAGGGCCTGAAGATCATGAGCATCCAATATTGATTGTCAGCCTTGTACCGTGCGTACAGGGATTTCTCCAGATTCTCTGAATCTTTTGATGATGTTATGTACTGTAGATGGTGAAATGTCCAAAGTCTTTGGAATTTTACATTGGGGAACATTTTTCTGAAATTATTCCACAATCTCTAACTTTACGTTTCTAGGGTAAGTATTGGAAAAGGTAGTTGCTTTGCAGGTTCAGGCATTTTTATTGGAACACAATCATAATTTCATAGCACAGAAGCTGCCCTGTTGAAAGTAATGATCTCCTGCTGATGCAGGTGCTATTAACATACTTCTTCTCAACCTTAGTGCTGCTTTCTATACTTTAAATCACAACATACATTTGTCCCATCTTTCCTCAATCAGGATTACAGGCACTGACCTTCAGTGATTTGGATCTTACTTTGCTGACAGACAGCAGTTTATTACTAAAGGTCAACACAAATTCTCTACTACCCCAATTACTCAAGGGGTTCCTCAAGGTTCTGTTTGTGGTCCCATCCTTTTCCTGATTTATATGCGTCAACTATTAAATACAAGACTCTTCTGATTACTTTTAGGGTGCTACATGGTCTGACATCTCCATACTTCATTCCTTCATGTGCACATCCCTTCATGTGAACTTAGGTCTTCTGGTTCTGGGCTGTTGGTTATCCCCCGGGTTAGACTGCCTTCTGGGGTAGTTGGTCCTTTAGTGCTAAAGCCCCTAAGCTGTCCTCGCCCAAACACATTTGTGACTGCTCATCCATTTCCTCTTACAAAGCTTTCAATCATTACTTATCTTCTATCGTAACTTCATTTGGTTTTTCCTTATGATCTTCTAATGACATTTGTTATTCTGTTGTTATTTGTTACTTTGCTATTACTGTGCATGTTTGTTGTGCGTTTGCTTTCCTTTACATTGTCCCTCTTGTTTTAAGTTTTTAAGACTTGTGTTAGTTAGCCTGGCCTGTTTTGGATGCCCTATAAAATCGAAATTGAGCTTAGGAAAGGTGCTATATAAACATAATAATAATATAAACATAATAATAATAATAATAATAATAATAATAATAATAATTAAATGGACAGTATTTGTACAGCACTTTAGATATCCAATTAGAGATATGATATATTTGACATATTGAGTAAAAAGACTTAATAAGAACAGCAAATATTGAATAAAAGTGTAGATAATTTTTGTGGATTATGATGGAAATACATTTGTTGAATGAATAACATACATGCTAAGAGAATAATGAGGGTCACATAGCTAGGAAACATCACAAGGCAGCTGGTAACAACAGCAATGTTACGTCTTTTAGTTAGTTTGTGTGTGTGTGTGTGTGTGTGTGTGTGTGTGTGTGTGTGTTTTGGTGTTTAATGTCTGCTTTTCTTGTTACTTGTGTGCATTTATCTGTAAGTGTGAGGTGTTTTTCCTCTCTCTGCAGATTGTTTGAGTGCAATATTACAGATGACCACTGTGATGCTCTCATTGAAGCTCTGAAATCAAAGCCCTCACCACAGCTGAGAGAGCTTAACCTGAAAAACAATAATCTAGGAGATTCAAAAGTGAAAATACTCTCCGATATACAGAAGGATTCATCCTGCAATCTGAAGAAACTACGGTGAGTTACTGACTTGTTAAATCTATACACACACACACACACACACACACACACACACACAAACACTCAGCACTGTGCAGTCTTTTACTGTCTTATATTTCTTAATTTACACATTTTTAAAATATCAGTTGAGTTTTGATTCTCTAAGAAAAGAGTCCAAAAGTGCCAAAACACCTTTGTCAGATGGATTTGACAATCTCCTCCAAAAACAGTTTCATGATGCTAAAAAGGAATGATAATACAGACAAATAGAAGAGTAAATGGAAAGGAAAAAGAAAGAGAGTCTAAAAGTATTTAAAAAGTGATAAAACTGCAGGTGTGAGAAGTCTGAGTCTCTTCTCTCCACACTCACTGTGTTTTCTTATCCAGTGAAGAACAGAAACAGCTCACACAGTCTCAGCCTGCAGCTCCATCAGCCTCATGGAGTTTGGAGATCAGTGTGGACGCTAGACACGTGACTGTATTCAGTAATTCTGTCATCTAAAATTACTACTCCTGCAAAATCAGTCAAACGAACTGCAGCTTCACCAGAGATTTGTAGACACTCAGATCAGCTCTGCTTTCATAAACTCCCACTACACTGTCACAGTCTGACTGTGTGCTAAACTACCTCCACTGAGCAGATCAGAGCAGGTAAATAAACACAGAGTAAAGTTGAAATGTTTATTAAATGATTCACCATAAAGTGCATACAAACAAATTTGTACCTGAATGTCTGTTACAAGTTTCAAATCCTTGTGCATCAGATACATGTGTAGCTGCTTGTTGCTGTGTGTAAGAGCTGTGTAGCATTAAACCCCTTAGCTTGATGTTAGAGACATTTTTATATTAAAGATTGTCCTTGGACCATATCACCATCATGACAAGGCCATAACTCTGAGTTAAACATTGGAGGGGTTAAACAGAGCTCTCTGTTGGTGTCCAGAGGCTTTCAGCCATGTGGAAAAATAGGTTTCAGCATTGCTTCAAAAGTGTTTTGCTGCCATCTCACGGCAACGCTGCTCACTTATTTCGGTACAGGAGTCTGTTCCGCACATGCACAGACTGAGAAATCTGAAAGAAATCAGAGTAAGAGTTTACAGCACTGAGACTGATTACTGAGCTAAAATCCAGCCTCTAACAGATTTCTTAATCTGATTTCTAGATCAGAGTATGCTGTTTACATGACCATTTGAGTAACTGGATAACTGCAGAAATCAGATTATGATTGGATTATTGAGTGCATGTAAACGCACTCAGTGTTGTTCACCACTGCCACTGGAGCCGGGTTGTTTACGTTGCCTGGGAGACACTTCTGTATTTTGTGTTCTGACACACCCACACAGTTATGAGCAGGCAGCAGCTTTTAACCACTATTAAATTTTATTAATTTACTTCCTCAAGGTGACAGAATTGAGCAGCCAATCCAAACAGCCTGTGGAATCACATGCCTTCTTCACATGTCACAGTTTACCAGATGGTAGACACAGTAAGGTAAATGTGAACTTGTAAAGGAAGTTCATTTACTGGATCTCCCTTTAGATAATATAGTCAGTTAGCCATTAGGCAAATACTTACAGTGTCACAAAATAAAACCTATCTTGCCACTGGAGGCTCTTCTAAACGCTCTCTGAACAGGAGACTTGTGGAAAAATATTACAGCCTGTCATATCAGCTAGATATAAAGCTACTTTAAGTTCAACTATAAGTTCTAGCTAACACAACCACAAATAATACTCATGCTAACGTTAGTCTCAGTCTCAGACTGAGTGATGCGTACTGACAGTCTGAAGCCCACAGTCTGTTGTAGGGAAGGCTATTGTACACTAAACACTGGATTAAACATCTTTTTTCATAAAGCGACATGTCAGAACACTTCTGACTCGTGGCAGCTCTTTAGCTGATTGTGACAAGCTTGTTGAGGAACTTCAGTGTGAAGCCAGAGAAAACTCCTGTTTCTGCTCTGGGTGCAACCAAGTTTTTAGAACTGGGGGAGGGGCAACCAAAACATCTTAATAAATATTTGTCACATCTTTTTTAGGTTTAAGTTTTTTTAGAGTAGCATCTATTATATCAGTAAAACCAATATTTTGTCATGCTTTGTTACTAAATGTTTATTATCCAAATTCATTATTAGGAAGTGGCATGGCTGAGCTAAGATTTTTGGAGAGGCTGTAACCCCCTGCAACCACCCCCCATCACACACAAATTACACCTTTTTTACATGAGCCAAATTTCCATTTGCAGAAATATTTACAGTTTTACCTACAGTAAGGAGAAACAAGCATTCAGACACTTTTGTTTTTGTTATTTAAAATAATTCCAGTGCACATTTCTACTTCAAATTTACACATGATCGTGTAATTATACACAAATTCTATTATAATTTTGACTAAAATTTTGAACAAAAAATATAGGTAACACTTTCTAAGAATGTCGCATTTGTAAGCATCTATAAACACATAACATGTTATAATGTATGCATGAGACATTATAAACATGGTTATAAATATTTATAAAAATTAATTACATTGGATTACACTTTATAGCCATGTTTATTATACATTATGAATTGTTAATATAATGCATTATAAATAATGTTAATAACATGTTATAATGTCAGTGCCAAAGAAGTCAGTCCCAGCTTAGACAGCGTAAAGTAAAGACAAATACCAAGCTAACGGTGGTGTACATTACCTTTCCCACATTGGGTAAAACACTGATGGCAGCACTAGTTTAAACTCTGACATTTGAAGCCTGTAATGTGCTTTACTGTTTATGTTTTAGTGTTTCAGTAAATACTTCAGTAAATACTTCAACTTGAAGCCTCACTCTTAACACTGGAGGAGGCTTTAGTACAGTACGCTTCACTTTACTTAGAGCGGACAAATACAACTTATGAGCTCTTATAATTTGTTATGATCAGTACTTATAATGTATTATGTTAACAATTCATAATGCATAATAAACATGGCTATAACATATGCATTTTATAAATATTTATAGCTATGTTTATAATGTCTTATACATACATTATGACTTGTTATGAATGTGCTTATAGATGCTTACAAAGGTGACATTCATAGAAAGTGTTACAAAAATATAATGTTGATAAATATGATGGGGCAATTGCACTTTAGCATAGCTGTGTTTTAAAGTTTAACCTGAGTTCATAAACTCCATTGCTGTGTTAGGTTACGTCTGAAATTAAAAAGGCTGTTACAGTGTGCTATACTTGTAAATAAACTGAAGGAATACTGTTTTAACATTTGTCATTGGATAAAAATATAGATTTTTTTCATTATGCGGTTTATTATGCAGTGTTTTGCTTTAGTTAGATTGATCATGATGTAATTTGACAGAATTTCCAGTTTAGCCGAAGTTTAGCGGTGGATCACGTAGACTCATGCTTGTTTCAACTGAACAATCAGGTTTAATTTAATACACAGCTGTATTAAAGGGAGACTAAACTGCTGCTAAGCAAAGGACAGATCAGTGGCTCCAATATGTTTTAAAACAAAATCAAGACGGCCCATTAGAGCTCAGTTTTGGTCCATTCCTCTAGACAATACACCAAAATCACTGTACCATTTGATTGTAGTCATTACAGAGTTATCGTTTGTGATCTCAGTCTGAGTGAGATGAGGAGTTTATACAGTGTTAATAGAGTTTAATTAAAGTTAGAGAGTGTTTAAAGAAGGAGCTCTGAGTTGATGGTGTGACAGTGATGAGAGTTCATGTCTGATCTTTCTGTTCTGTGTCTGATCTCAGTCTGAGTGAGATGAGGAGTTTATACAGTGTTAATAGAGTTGAATTAAAGTTAGAGAGTGTTTAAAGAAGGAGCTCTGAGTTGATGGTGTGACGGTGATGAGAGTTCATGTCTGATCATTCTGTTCTGTTTCTGTCTTACAGGATCTGAACACTCAGATGCCGAACCTGAAGAGATTCACACACACAGAGATCTGAGGAAGCACTTCCTGTAAATAAGTGACTGCACCTTTAGTGACCAATCAAATGTCATAAAACCCATATATGTGTATAATATATATATATGTTAGACCAACAACACACACACACACACACACACACACACAGATATAAGGCTGCATTTTAGGAGCACAGAGAGAGACTCATTATGACCCCTTTCAGTAGGTTCAATACTAGGTCTAAAACCTACCAAGCTCTAGTCTGAGGTTAAGAGGTAGCAACACAAAACAAATAGACCACCACACAAGTTTAATGCTCAAGTTAAATGACTTTAAAAATAGAAATGACTTTATTTTTAGCCATTACAGGTAGCCACAGCTGAACTATGTTTTTTTTAACCAACAACAAAATTAACAGCACTCACCTGAACTGAAGCTCTACTGTCTTTATGAAGGTAATTAAGAATTCAGAGGTGATTAAGATGAACTCTGACTCCTCTCACCATCACAAACCTATTTTCCCTCAAACCACCACCTCACTCAACTCAACATCACTGTCTCTCTCTCTCTCTCTGCCTCCTGAAGTTGAACCTAAAGCTTAGTCTAACAATACAAATGGTGGATTGTACATACAGCTCATACTGCATTTACATAAACTACTCTGCTGTATGTAAACGTGCTGGGTGGGCAACATGGCAAAAACACCATATCACGATACTTACAGACATTTTCACAATACACAGTATGTATCATGGTATTTTCACACAGACATAGTGCACTAGTAGAGGCACATTAAAAACTACCAACAAAACTCTGGATACAATTAATTATATTCAACATTTCCTACAGTGCACTGCACTAAGTCCAGTTAAACAGGACTGATTATACTCTCTTCATGATGAAACATGTGGTTGGTCTGTGTTCTTTAATCACAGGTAATATCTAGAAAAGTATATTGTGTAACAAACTTTATCATGATAAATATTGTCATGCTGCCCACATCTAATATAAAATATGATGCTTTTAGTGTGTCTTCTACATTCTGCATGTGTGTTTGACCTGATTGTAGACATTTTGACTTTTTAGCACCATATGTGCCAAACTCTGCTGCATGGCTGGTAGTGTTTAGTCAAAGTGATTCTGATAGTGAACAGCAGTGCAGTATGAATGTCCTTTAGATTTAGCTGAGTGACAGTATTTAACCCAGAGCTCCAGCAGTTTTACGCTTCATGTTTAGTCAAAGTGATTTGATGGTGAACAGCAGTGCAGTATGAATATCCTTTAGATTCAGCTGAGTGACAGTATTTAACCCAGAGCTCTAGCAGTTTTATGCTTCATTTCACACTTCTCCACTAGGGGGAGATAAACAGTAAGATTTATAAAGTCTTACTGCAATGGAAGAACTGCCTCTGCCTTCATGCTTTTCTCATTGTGAAAATTAAATATTAAAGTAATGAATAGAAGTGCATTGAAATGTGAATGGCCTCTTTATAATCTGTTATATAACACATTTGAAGCCAATAAAACGGATGTTAAGATGATCTGTTGTCCTAGATGTTTCTGTCTTTCACTTCATAAATGTGCTTTGTCTCTTCTCTTTGTAACGAGGGATGGCTCACAAGATAGAGGATGTGAACCCAGGCCTACCAGTTAAACCACCACAGATTTTAGGGACCCAAGTGCCAAGCTTATGTACAGTGGAAGGATGAGCTAAAATAAAAAAAATGACAAACAGAGTTGAAAACTCCCAGCCCTCTTACCCAAATTGCCAGCTGTTTCTGCTGACTTAAGATGAGACAAAGACACAGCAATGTGTGTTTCCTTCTCTGTGCTTATGAAGCCTTCTATCCAGGTGTAGGATGTTGGGCTTGATTGGACCTGGGAGGAGCGCGTCGTCTCCCTCTGGTGGCCAGGAGCGTCGCAACCCTGGAGCCAGCCCTTACACTCGTCATCTGAAACCTACAAACTTTCACTCTTTAAACTCTCAGTTGGTCTTCTTGCTCTGCTCAGAGTTTTCATTCAGATCTTCTCATGAAAAATTAGATCCTCTCCAAAGAAAAAGCACAAGCAGGCAGACTAATCAGGGGGAGTGAATTAAGACTTAATTAATGTCCACAATTTAAAAAAAAAAGTGTTACCTATTTTTCATCCAAGTTTTCCACCCTTGCTTAGATTTAATTTATTTAATTACTTATTTATGCTTTTTTTTCCACTGCCATTAAACTGAGGACAAAAATGGTCAAAATAACAACTAAATGAATAAACAAAAAAAGAAAAATTTAAATAAATGAATGAGTAGTAGAAAAGTAAAAATAATACATGAATGAATGATGTTTTATTTATTTATGCATGTATGTAATTCTACAACCCCATTTCCAAGTTGGTACGCTGTGCAGAATGTAAATAAAAATAGAATGCAATGATGTGCACATCATAAACCATGTTTTTGAAGGACAATACGACAAAGACAACATATCAAATGTTGAAACTGAGATATTTTGTTTTTTCAAAAATATATACCCATTTTGAATTTGATGCCAACAACACATTCCAAAAAAGTTGAGACGGGGGCCTGTTTACCACTGTGTTTCATCACCTCTTCTTTTAGCAACACTCTGTAAGTGTTTGGGAACTGAGGAGACGCTGCTGTAGTTTAGAAAGTGAAATGCTTTCCTGTTCTTGTCTGATACAGGATTTCAGCTGCCCAACAGTTCAGCCTCTCCTTTGTCATATTCTTCATTTCATAACCCTTCACATGTTATCAGTGGTGACAGGTCTGGACTGCAGGAAGGCCAGTTTATCACCCTGACTCTTTTAATACAGAGCAATGCTGCTGTAACACATGCAGAATGTGGTTTGACATTGTCTTGCTGAAATAATCAAGGCCTTCCCTGAAAAAGACGTCGTCTGGATGGCAGCATATGTGGCCAAAACCTGTATATATCATTCAGCATTAATGGTGCCTTCACAGATGTGCACGTCACCCATGCCATGTGCACTAATGCCCCCCTATACCACCATGAATCCTGGCTTTTGAACTGTGCACTGATAACAAGCTCAGTGGTCTTTAGCCTGGAGGACACAGTGTCCATGATTTCCAAAAAGAATTTAAAATGTTGATTCGTCGGACCACAGGACACTTTTCCACTTCACCTCAGTCCATTTTAAATGAGCTCGGGCCCAGAGAAGGCAGCATTTCTGGATCCTGTTTATATGTGGTTTCTTTTTTGCATTTTAGAGTTTTAACTTGCATTTGTGGATACACTGATGAACTGAAAGATCACAGACAGTGGTTTTCAGAAGTGTTTCTGAGCCCATGCAGTGATTTGCACTACAGAATCATGTCTGTTTTTAATGCAGTGCCATCTGAGGGCCCAAAGATCACTGCCAGCAAATACTGGTTTTCAGCCTTGTCCCTCACATACAGAGATTTCTCCAGATTCTCTGAATCTTTTAATGATTTATGTACTGTAGATGATGAAAAGCAGAAGTTCTTTGCTATTTTATGTTGAGAAATTTTATTCTTGAATTGCTGCAGTATTTGATGGTGCAGTCTTTCACAGAGTGCTGAACCCCTCCTCATCTTTACTGCTGAAAGACTCCGCCTCTCTGAGATGCTCTTTATACCCAATCATGTGTCTGACCTGTTGCCAATCAACCACCAGGTGTTTTTTAGCATTACACAACTTTACCAGCCTTTTGTTGCCCCGTCCCAACGTTTTGGAACGTGTTGTTGGCATCCAATGCAGAATGGGCAATATTTTTCAAAAAACAAAATAAAATCAGTTTTAAAATTTGGTATGTTGTCTTTGTACTATTTTCAATGAAACATAGGGTTTAAAGTATTTGCACAGCATTACATTTTGGTTTTATGTACATTTTGCACAGCGTCCCAATTTTTTTGGAAATGTAGTTGTACATTTACTTATTTATGTATATATATTTCTTTATAGGTTTTTGTATATTTCTATATTTCTTTCTCCAGTATGCTAATTAGAAAGACTAAACCTACATGCTATTGGTTGGCTATCTGTATGCTTCTAATACTTCAGTGATGCTGGAGGATCTGAGCCAAGTTTCTATTCAGCACATTTCAACATCTTAAAACAAAGTTTAACTCGTAGTGTGCACAGGCAAAACATCAGGACAACTATACAGAGACCAGAGCCTGAACATGATTATATGATTTTTACTGCTAAATTTTATTGTACATCTTTTTTATATTATATATATATATATATATATATATATATATATATATATATATATATATAAAATAAAATGTTAAAACCTTAAAAATACTTAACTGATGTACAATATTGATTGTTGATTGTTGTTCATCTAAACTGACATTTTGCTTTGCAGTGTTTCATTGAAAATATTTCTTCGAGTTGAACAAAGCCAGTTAAATAGCTAACCACATGAAATATTTTTTAACAGTGAATGGAAAAAAAATCATTACATCATAAAGAGAAAACAGTCACAGATAATGTAAATGCTTAATTTACCTGGGTGCATTAGTGTAACAGCACAGAATGAGTCAGATGCTCGCGTTAAAATTATCAAGAGAGGCTTTACTGAGGGAAACGTGAAACAGGCTCGTAGTCACAAAGCAGGCGTGGGTTAAAACCAGAAAATACAACCAGATCAAAAACATAACAATCGGCAGAACAACCTAAAGGGCGAGCCAAAAGGGCAAATTCCAAAAAACAGTGAGAGATCAAAAGGCAGACAATCCAAAGGGTTAGGCAAAAGACAGAGTCGGGAAAAACAGGCAAAATGGTCATAAACAGAAAAGCAGATATACAATAGAATGCTCAGTAGGTTGAAAACGATACTGAGCTTCACAACCTTTCTATGCTAAAGCCTGGGCTTATAAAGATATCACATGACCTATGAAACAGGTGAATCAAATTAGTATTCGGGAGAGTGAGAGCGCTGAGTGGAATGTGAAGGCAGTTCAGAGGTCACAGGAGTCTGTGAGGATTCTGGGAGATGGAGTCCGAGTGAGAGTCAGAGCCTGAGGGATGCGTGACAGTCCCCCCCGGTCCGGGATGGACGGGCCAGGACAGGCCACAATGACTACCACGCCCACTACCGGAGGCTCGAACAGGGGCAGACCCAGAGCTGCCAAGGCGCTGGACCGACGGACCTCGATCACGACGACTCCGCATACGGACAGGAAGTGAACTAGGGAGCACTTTCCGTGGATGACCACTAGGGCAAGGAGCAGGCTTGTCAGGTGTTCACTGTGGAAATCTGCGATGAGACCAGGGTCCAGGATGTCTCACGCTGACACCCAACACTGCTTCTCCGGGCCATATCCCTCCCAGTCCACCAAGTACTGGAGGTTACCTCTTTGTCTCCGAGAGTCCAGCAGCCTGCAGACAGTGTAGACTGGTGCCCCATCTATCTCCTCTGGGGGAGGTGGCATGACATCGGGCGTGGCCTCATCCAAAGGACCTGTAATGACAGGTTTCAGGAGAGAAACATGAAATGAGCGAGAGACTCTGAAACGAGGGGGTAAATCTAATCTATAAGTTACTTCATTTATTCTCTTCAACAACTTAAAAGGTCCAATATATTTGGTGTAATTTCCTACTTCCCTCTGTGACCCTGAAGTCTTTGGTGGATAACCACACTTGGCCTCTGGGTTGAAACACGAGGTTTTCACTTTTAAGACGATCTGCTTGTTCCTTGTTTCTCCGTAATATTTTCTCAACCTGTCCAAGGTGCTAAAGGTGGCTGGTACCCTAGAATACACTGGAAAGGAGTTAGCTGTAGCTGAACCAGAGGTGAGTGAGGAGTGGACCCAGGTGATAAGTTGCATACGAAACTGGTCTGGGACATAAGTCTTCTCTGGGGGACACTGGGTTGGTATTGTGACATTGGTTAATGCCTTTGCATTTTTCCTCATCTATTTCCCAACGTATAGCAGAAATAGAAAACTCAGGGGGTAAAGTGTGTTCGGGTTCGGATTGGTTGGAAACAAGATTCTTGTTCTGGTATAATCTAGATAGAGCATCTGCTTTGGTGTTCCTAGAACCTGGACGATAGGTGATACTGAATTTAAAACGGGAGAAGAACAGAGACCACCTAGAGTCCGAGTGAGAGTCAGAGCCTGAGGGATGTGTGACAATTAGATGATGATTGAGAGTGAGTGAGTGTTTAAGTTTGTCATTATTTTTCTCATAAAACAGATGAAACAGCTCAGTGAGTAACCTGAGGGCTTTTTCCACATTCTCATTTAATACCAACACTTGGTTCCATTCAACCTTCTGTATATCTCCAACATCTAATCTGTTCTGTACAGTGTTAATGTTCAAGCTAATGTGTATGTGAAGCCATGTGCTTTTTCAAGGAGCACTGTCCACTGCATTGTGTTTTCCACTGAGATGGGTTACACCAAACTAAACAGTGTTATATGATGTCCTAAACACATGAGAACAGCATGTAACAGATTCTTTTCTACATTATTCAGAATTGATTTATGGACAGATGACATTCTGCCTGAGCGAGTGAGAGATGGAGAGACAGTGAATCATGTGATCTGAGGAGTTCTTCTCCAGCGTAGTGCAGCTCTACAGACAGCAGCAGGAGGCAGACAGACAGACAGATCTATGACCTCGCAACACACAGACATTCAGACAAATTCACATTGAATCAGACTGATTTTAACCTGTGCACATGAACAGAAATAGAAAGCATTTTTTGTTACCACTTTGATGGACCTGAACTCTATAACTATTTTCAAACTTGTTTTCATTTAAAGGCCTGAGCACTGTACATTGATCACTGTTAACCCTTTAAATACATTGATATTCAGTCTTCTCTGCTTCAACTGCTTCACCCCTCTAGGCCAGGGATATTTAATTAAAATTCAAAAAGGTCCAGTTAAAGAAAATTTCCTCAAGCAAAGGTCTGGAACATCATAATTATGATTCAGTGGCCTAAACTGTATATTGAAGTAGCCTATAGTTATATCAGCAGCAAGTCAGTAGTTAGCAACTGAATGTCAAACCAAATAAAGTACAATTTAATAGTATTTCAACAATATTTACTGTCAGTTTTCACACTGAACTGGAACAATAACAAATACTCCAACTAAATATTCTGTTCTCACTTTAAGTAAAAACAAGGGTTGCATTTAAAAAAAAATAAAACAGAAAGCTTTTGAAAAAATGTGCAGCTTAAAGTGCTTAATTTTAGAAAAAGTATATAGAAAGTGGAGTTTGAGTTGGACTTTATCATTTTTGTTAACTCAGTATCACATCTTAACAGTATGAACCAATTTATAACAAAAAAATCTCACATCCTAACAGTTGAACAGCTTCAACACCACCTTTTCTCTTTCTTTGACTCTTGTACCCCCTACCCCCTCCCCTACAACACACACACACACACTTGTTCAGTGAGAGAAGTGTGCTTTTGCTTGTCCTGCCGGGATTTTAAACCTGGGCTGAAATGGTGTCAGGGCCACCTTCATACACATGTGAAGGTGCTCATTGGTGAGCCTGGAACGATATTTGGTCTTAATAATGTTCATCGTGGAAAAAGCTGCCTCACAGTTGTATGTAGAGCCAAACATGCTACAGGGCTACTCTCTTCAGACCTGGGAAAGCTGTCTCTTAGACCATTTGGAGCCAGAAAGTGGCAGGGTCAGCTTCTCCAAAACATTCTTTCAGGGCCAAATCTGCTTGGAGATCGATCAGTTGCATCTGAAGATGCCCAGCATTTGCCCACTTGAAAAGCTGTGTGACTTCCTTTGAGAACCCTGTGACATCTGTGATAAGAAAGGGGTTTTGAATGAACAGGGTGAGCTGCTGCCCAAGGCTGAAGCTGTCCAAACGTTTGCTGAAGTTTACAATCAGCTTATCCACAAAGTCAACAAAAGAAGATACATCTCTCTCATGCTGAATCTGCTCCTGCACTGTTGGGAAGTGTGCACAGTCTCCTCGCAGGTCTTCCTTGAACACCTCCAGTTTCCTTTGGAAGGAGCGGACAGCTGTTATCAGGTCACAAACTGTATTGTCCTTGCCCTGTAGCTTTAAATTCAGTTCATTCAGATGTAAAGTGATATCAACAAAAAAAGCCACAATATCCATCTTCTTCTTCTCTTCTAAAAAGAGAGAAAATGGTATTGCCTTCTGGCTCTTCTGCTGTGCCAAGAAAATTGCAATTTCCCTTTGGATGGACCAGAAGCGCTCCAACTCCCTGCCGTTGCTGAGCCATCTTACATTATTATGTACCAGAAGGTCATCAGCATTTGCATCAACCTCTCTGAGGAATTCCCTGAGCATGCGATGCTGTTGAGAAGATGATGCCCTCAGAAAGTTAATCATTCTCATCATTGTGTTCATCACCTCAGCATACTCATCTGACAGGGCGGCACATAGGACTGATTGATGAATTATGCAATGGAAGGACATTAGCTCAGGATTGTCCTCTTTCATTCTAGCCACAGCTCCTTTCTCCCTCCCTACCATGGCAGGGGCTCCATCCGTGGTTACTGAAACCACTTGTTTTGGCTCTATTCCCCTCTCTTCTAATATCTCCTTTATGGCCAGGTAGATGTCCTCTCCTCTTGTACTGGTTTGTAGGGGTATAACACCTAACAGGTCTTCACAGAACTCTTTCTTCTCCTTGTTGAAGAACCTTACATAAACTAACAGCTGAGCATTGTCAGATACATCAGTGGACTCATCTACAGCTAAACTTACACATGGTGCCTTATGAATTGCTTCATCCAGCTGTGCTAGCACATCCTGGGTTAATATTTCAGTTTTCTTTGTGGTTGATGATGCTGACATAGGTATTTGCTTTATTTTTTCACAAAAGTCTTCTTTTTGTTTTCCTTCAAATAAGGTTTCAGCTACCACACTCATGCACTCCTTGACAATCCCTCCGTCAGTAAATGTTTTTTTATGTTGACCCAAAATCCAAGCAACTTTAAGGGAACATTCGTTAGCACGTTGTTGAGCAGTGAATAAATGTGTGAGGATTCTGGTGGACCGATCATACTGGGCTATTGGATCATTTATTTTTTGTGACCTCAGTTCAGACCTGAGTGGGTATGTTTGCTCAAACGATTTGTGTTTTGTCTTGTAGTGGCGCTTCACATTGCTGCTTTTAATAATCACCACGGTCTCAGAACATATGAGACATGTTGGTTTCGAACTGCCCGTGGGAAAAATAAACATGTACGATTCTGTCCATTGTTGGTTAAAAGCTCTGTTTTCGTTGTCTACTTTTCTCTTTTTAGAGCACGCCATTTTAACTGGCTTTCCTCTCAGACCGCTGTTTCTTGCGTCATATCTCCCGTGTGCGTGTCACTTACTCGAGTCGCTGCGCGCATCATAATGCACAAATCTGATTGGATGAGTAGCGTCTCGTGATTTTTATAACGCGCATGATTGGTGTGTGAGTTTCCTGGGCCACTAAATCTGTACCATAAATGCTAGAAAAGTTAAGACGTCTAAAATAGAAATACTCCGTCAAAATTAAATAATTCTCAATAGTTTATCGGTTATAGGCCCGGGTCCGGATAGGGCAACGTCTGGGTCCGGACCCGGACCGCGGTCCGCCTATTAGCGACCTCTGCTCTAGGCTAAAAGAGCAAAAATGAGAAACCATGTGGAAGAAGCACTTTAATTATCGAACAATAGCACTTTAAATTCTCAGACATTAAGAGAAATGTTCAGTAAAGTTTTTCAGTGAGACACTGGTAAATCATGGAGGCACCATACATTTGATGAATCATCTCAGTTTTGTAAGTATAGTGATCTTTCTGAGCTTTGCTTATTTGGCTACACACTGATGCCTGATGCTCTTTGACACACAGGAAGTCACAATTCACAATAATAATGGCTAATAAACTGACTTCACTTACAGCTGTGGTCCTCACTGTGGACGCATCCATTTTTTTTTTTGTTTTTTTTTTTATTCACCCCAGTTTCCTACTAATCATTTAAAACCTGTGAAGACACACAGCACCAAGATATTAGAATAAGAAATTTATACATTTATTTGCAGCCTAATAGGTTTAATGGAAAATACAGCTTTCAAACATTTCAATGGTAGTGTATCTATTATAGCTCATTCCTACAATAACATTCATGAAATGGGTTCTGCTGTGCAGCTGCAAAATTGCACACTCATATCAGCTACTAAATGATTTACTGTTAACAGTTAACAAATAAAGAAAATCTCCAAACTCAGAACTATATTTACAGTTTATTGAGACTATTTTCCTGATGGTGATGGCAAAAGGCTGCAGATTATATTGAGCCATTAACACCAGTGCTAGTTTCTGAATGATTCTCCTGCAGCACTGAGCACCTATTTAGCAGCACACTGTTTTCAGTTTGAGTCGATGTCAGTCAGGCACATTACAGTGTCTGTCCTCACAGTTGTTACAAGATCCCACCCCTCTGAGAGCTCCTCCTGTCACCACATACAGACACTGAGCGTCTGGCAGGGTCAGGACAAAAATGACATTTGTAAACGCTGACAGTGCAGTAAATGCTGAGTTGATTTTCATATGCAAAATACAGACACCAATAAATCTCACCAGTGACACTGTTTTGAGTTTTGTTTCTGAACCAATCCAAGTCTACATTATAATAGTTTTAATTTGTAATGATTAATCAACAATAATAACAATGGTACATGCAGATTGCCTAATTTATATATAATTTGCATAAAGCTGTAACTGCTGTGACCAAGTCTGTGTTAGAGGGGGAAGAAACCTGCAGGTGCTCTCATGCCCACCTCTTGTGTGTGGAAAGAAAAAACTCTGGGCATGTTTTCTGAGATAATCACACTATGCAGTAGTTCAGTGCTGTGTTGCTGTGTATGGCCTGAGAGGAGTAACAGGGGGAAGTGGGTCTGTCTGTCTGTCTGTGTGTGTGAGATTTTGGTTTTTAAAAAAACCCACCAGGGATGGGGAATAAACCCTCTGCCGCAGGGCCAGGACCCCTTACAGAAATGAAAGAGGTATATAAAGAAATAGATGAAACACAACTGAAACTATGAACTGAGGTGTCAAAGGGGAAATTCCCCCAAAACTTAGTGTAGACAGGTTGAATGAATGTAGGAGTAAAATTGAAAGTTCAAATAAAGAGTGTGTGTGTGTGTGTGTTGCAAAGTCAGAGGTAGGCCTGCTTATGAGCCCCTGAGCTCCGAGAAAGGAAAAACATTCTTTGTGCCTTTAAATGTAGCTGTTTTGTTAGCCTCATGTAACATTGTTGTGTTCAGCTTAAATTTTGGTGGGGATTCAGAGAGGTTACTGGTTTATCTGTTTACTGTACTATCTGTATGTTAAAACAAAAGATGGCTTATGCTTAGACTGTTTAAAATGCATGTTTTTACTCAAAGCCTGTATTTCTTGGCTCCCCTTGGTTTGATATGATATTTCAGCTTCGCTCATAAAAAGTCTGTTCCATTAAAATGAGTCAGTACCCAGGCAGAAGCTGCTGCTAGGCTACTTCACGTCCACTTTCAGTTATTCACTGGTCTATATCCTTAAGGTAAATTAAGGCATTTCCAGTGAGGTCCTGCTCTGCTCAGACCTACATAAAAGACTGTGCTCTGCTGAGTTTTCACTGCTTTGAAAGCTTAAATGCCCAAACTGTTAGCAGCTGTTTAAATTATTTTCCATTAGTGTGTCTGTCATTTACAGCACTATAATGGGCCAGTGAGTCAGCTAACACCTCTATCCTTTATCTTAACACCTCCATCTTTTATCTGAAGACTTCTATCTATATTTTTGGGACTTTTCTCACTTGTGGTTTAGCTCATTATTTACCGATTTCAAAAGTGAGCTTATTGCTGTGCTGTGAGGAGCTGCTGCTCTGAAAACTGAACTTTGATGAGGAAGAGGGTCACAGACACCTGAACCCCGTGTGAGATGGGAGAACATAGCCAGACCCCTGAAGAGAGGGGACTCATCACCCAGCCACAGTATCAGCACACAGTATTAAAATCTTAAGCCTGGTCTCTGGAACAGTGGCTATTTTGTAGTTAGTGATACATCTGTACATGTCTCATTTTTGAGAACTGCTTGTTCTGCAGTGAACCCTGCCTGTGAGGACAGGATGCTGAAGATGTTGTAGAGACTGATTGACAGGCATCATGAAGACTGTCTTCGTGGGTCCATAGTGGACATGACAGTGAGCTTTGAGAGTCTGGTGTGGGGACTGGTGTACAGCAGGCCCCAGAATGTCCACTGGTGAGATGAAGAGACACTTGTTCTCATACTTGATATGGGGACAACTGTCTTGACTCCCAACTTAAACGTCATGCAAATGGCCATGACACTAATGATCCTATTTCTTCTTAAACCCACCAGATTTCACATAGATTCTGACATTCACCAGTGTTTTCTTATTTAGGCTTTGTTCTTAGGTAAGAACAGAATCTACACACACAGGTGAGAACAGTTCTGCGCTTTAAGACACGTCATGAGTCTGACGTAGACTCTTCTAGGACCTTTCTCAAGAAGACATTTAAAAAAATAACTTGTAAGAAATGTTTCTTTTGTCTGAAATTGATTTTATTTTGTCTGTGAACTTGAGTCATGTGTGAGGTCACTTGAGTCAAGTGTCTTTTGATTTCAAGATAACAAAAGTCATTTTTTCAAGATCACAACTTAGTTGTATTGTGATCTCGACCTATGTTGTATTATCTTAAGATCACAAGAGAATTAAGGGTCAAAAATGGCCCTAAGACAATCTTTGTACCCTGGTGGTGTACAGTTTTCCTGAAAATGTGAACAAAGGTGATTTGTCACTTTTTCTAATGTTGGGATCACTCTAGGAAACATCAACTTTCAGTTTGAAAAAAGATCATCTTTCTCTGCTGTTCAACATAGTGGCGGGTCATTTATCACTCATAAGACAACACAAGAGAAAACGGGAGGCATATCTGGACTGCTGACAGGCCAGTCAAGCGCACACACACTGTGTATGAAGCCACACTGTTGTAGCACATGCTGAAAAGCCCTGGCATTGTCTTGCTCCATATCCATGGATTTACCTGGAAAAGCCATTGTCTTAATAGCGACATATGCCGCTCTAAAATCCCAATATAAACCTCTGCGTTAAAGATATCTTCACACATACGCAAGTCATCCATGCCATGGGCACTGATGTCCCCCGATGCCATGCCAGCCTTTTTGAATTTTACACCTTTCGCTGATAAAAGTCTTGATGGTCCCTTTCGTCTTTGGCACAGAGAACTCAACATATTTTTTTTTCTGAAAAACAAGCTGAAACATGGACTCACCTGACCACAGCACACATTTTCAGTGTCTTTCAGATCATCTGAGATGAGCTCAGGCCCAGAGAACTCAACGGAAAACTGGCCTCTCTCACAAAGTAGTGTGTGTAGTTATCTCGAACTGAACATATTTACATTTAGAAGAGAGTGAGGTGGTCACAACAAAAGTCTCCCAGGGTCATGATTTACACTTAATAAAATAATAAGGATATAGTTTTATTGCTTAGTGCTCATTTGGAGCATAAGGGAGGTCAGGCTCAACTGGCATGTTCTCTGAGATCATCACACTGTGCAGTAGTTCAGTGGTGTGCTACTGTGTCTGGCCCAAGAGGAGTACTAAGTGGAGTGGGTCTGTGTCTGTCTGTGTAATTTTATTTCTTTGTTTTTTTTATAAAAAAAAAAGAAAAGCCTCTGTTTGTTTGAGTCAGATCATTTACAATCTGTTTATACTCAAAGTAAAATTTTGAGTTGTCTTCATGTTCAGTTTTGTGTTTATTTCTATTCTTGAAGTTTTCTCTTAACTAATCCTAAAGATAGATATGTATTTAGATTTCATTTGTTCAAAATTTTTCAAGAGGAAGATTTTTCCTTAGTGAAGAAGGAGACAAAGCAGGTGCTGTATGGGGAAGGGTTGTGAAATGCTAAGTGGATATACTAAATGGAAAATAAGAATGTTTGTGTTAAGGATAATAATAATAATAATAATAATAATAATAATAATAATAATAATAATAATAATAGGTTATTATTTTGATATTTTAAAGAAAATGTTACCCTTTCCTATAATTAATTATCTGCTCATGGCTGCATTTCGAGTCTCCATTAGAGTAACATAACAGAATTTGGCAGTCTTTATTAAAGATTTCCTTTAGTGTGTTATGTAACTTTTTGTGCATGTAAACATTCTACAAAGTCACAAAGCTCAAAGTTCACTCCAGAGGGAGAAACTCTCCCCCACAGAAACCACTTTTCTCAGCTGCCTGAAACACCTAGTTGGAATTCCAGCCCTTTTCTCTGTTCGTTTGGCATGGCCTCACAGCGCACAGCCCTTACTCGAAGAACAGCGCAGTTCCAACTTTGTGTGGCCCAACGGAAGATTCAGGTTCACAATTTGTAACTACACATTATTATTTGTGGATTTGTGATGCTTAAAACAAACAAGGTAGCCACTACAAGTGTTCAGGTTTTGAGTCACTAGCTTTAGCTAAACCATAGATACAATGCTCAGCCATAGTCTTCTTGGCTAATATAGCTAACTTGCCAACTAATTACATTGCTGTAATGGTGTGGAAATATGCAATGTTTTTTTCGGGCACTAGATGTTGAACAGTGTTTAACTGTAGGGGTGGATTTATGATTACAAGCAGTAATGTTACGGTCGCAATCCACTGTAGGCTTCTACTAACCAGCTTGCGAAGTTTCTTAGCCTTGGACTAAGACTAAGCCCCCTGGACTGCAAGACAGGGGCGGCACTTGTAGGGACAGAACCATTCAGGCAGTTGGAAAATCTGAACAGAGTCGGGGAGCTGACCAATTGGAGCACACTGCACTCATTGGGAGGCAGGGCTTAAAGACACAGGAACTCTAATAGAGCATTTCAGACAGAAGGTGAATAGAGATCCACAGTATGAGAAAAATAATGTGTTTTTGGAACACTTAAGCATGCACATCTATTCTAGTAGACCCCAAAAATAGCATTATAAATATTGAAAATGAGTGTAATAGGTCTAATTTTTTAATTTTGGTTTTGTTTAGCTAGAGAAAGTTTTGGTTTATTTCATTTTTGCATTAGGCTAAGAAGACAAAACACCTTTATGATGTTAAATACTCTTGAACTGAAGTATATCCACTTTCTGCTGTGTTGTGTTTAATTATGGGATTTTTGTGCTGCATTTTATGCATTCTGCAGACCCTCATAAAAGGGGGTCTCAGAGTGAGTTCAGAACTGTTTTCAGTTCCTGTATCATGCTGGTGCTGTGCCCTTCACCTGAGCTGGATCCATTTCATCTCCTACACTTGTGTAGATTGACTTTAACCTTTCTACAGCTGGACTGCATCTTCAGTGTGGAAATAAGGACTGTGGTTACAGTGAAGGTCAAGGATACTGGTTCTGCGTCTGGAGGAGCAGATCAGTTAGAGTTTCTTTCTCCTTTTTTCTCCACCATATAGGTACCTCCAGGCTGGAGTCAATGCTGTGGGAATGTGAGCTTCAGTTTGAGCAGAGAACAGAGACAGTCCAGCAGCCCAGCTTGCCTGATGATGCCATGGTGGTCTAACACCTCAGCCTGAGTGAGCGAGACTCTGCTGAACCTTTTTTAGAACAGTATTTCCATTAAAGGAGGGTCAGTTGCTCAAATTCAGCTGTGTTGGGTTGCCTCATGTAGCACTGCTGAGTGGCACAATGCAAAATGTTGGTGTTAAACTTAAAATCTGATGTGACTCAGAATGTTTACAGGTTTATCTGCATACTAGATTAGTTTGTTTGTGTTTAAAATGTGTGGTTAAGAACATGTTTTTTTTTCCAAAGCCTGTATTTTTCAGCTCTTTTTAGTTTGATCTGATAATTCAGCTTTGCTCATAAACAGGCTGTTCTATTAGAATGAGTACAGCACCCAATGACAGACTGCTGTCAGGCAAATTACAGACATCAGGGCCATGTTCAGTTACTCCTCTCTTTTACATCAGGAAGTTTGAATGTTTAACAAATTTATTTGTGTCACTCTGCAATATCAATTATGTAGATTATTGATATGAGTTTGTGTAACTGATTTGTTGCTGGTATTAACTGGTCTATAATGTTAAGGTAAATTAAGGCTTTTCCAGTGAGGTCCTGCTCTACTGAGACCTACACAAAAGATTGTGCTCTGCTGAGTTTCCATTGCTTTGAAAGCTCAAACAGACAGACACAGTAGCTAAAGCTGTTAGCAGCTGTTTAAAGTATATTCCTTTAGTGTTTTTCTGCCATTAACAAGACTATAATGAGCCAGTGAGTCAGCTAACACCTCTATCTTTTATCTGAACACTTCTATCTATATTTTTGGGAATTTTCTCACTTGTGGTTTAGCTCATTATTTATAGGTTTGCAAAAAAAGACGAACTGCTGTTCTGAAAACTGAACTTTGGCATGAGGTGCAGGCTCACAGACACCTGAACCCCGTGTGAGATGAGAGAACAAAGCCAGTGACGGATGTTTTGAATAAATAATCTTTATCGTCTGATAATTCTAACAAGTAGTGTTTATTAACCAAAGAATAGTAATCTTCACACTGTAAAATAGGCCTTAGCTTCCATGAGAACTTGGACTCAGGATGCCCCTTTTAATAAAAGGGGCCTCCTGAAGCTTGTGAGAATCTGCTGTGTGAGCAAGAGGAGCTGTCTTTGAGATAAGAACCAGTCCTGGAGTAGGTGAATTTATAAAGCAACCAGTCAAGGCTAACATCCTTGGGAACTGGAACATCCTGGTACGGCTAAGATAAGATATTTTTAAAAAAACATATATCATGTATGATTGGAAATAAGGGTTCCCAAGTGAAAATGTAACGGTTCCCACTTAAATGTAAGGTTTGGAAATGATGGGAACTAAGATGGTATAGAATTCCGTAGTAAAGGAGGGGCGATTACTTCATCACCCCAAACAGGATATAAAAGTGGGTGTTTTTGAGATGTTCTTTGCATTGTGGTTGTCTGGGAACCATGTTGCCATCCAAGCTCAATAAAGAAGAAGGCCTTTTGGGCCCGACACCAGCTCCCTGGAAAGAGAGGGTTCATTACCAAGCCACAGCATCAGCACACAGCATTAGAATCCTAAACCTCATCTCTGGAACAGTAGGGACAGTGGCTATTGGAATGATTGGAGATCCCCCACACTCATGTATCCTTCATCTTTCATGCAAATTTATATATTTTAATCATCTTAATTATCAGAATAATTTTAATAGTCAATTCAAGCACACAATCATGTTTTAGTCATACGTAAGTTGTGTGGGGGTTAGACATCAGATCTCTTTACTGTATTATAGTGTGATGATGACCATCTACTAGAAACTGTGGGTTGTTTTGTGCTTTTCATGAGCTGTGATGTTCAGAGTGTTCCTGTTGAAGGACTGCAAGACAGTGAGCTATCTGAGTGACGTACTGATGACATCTCCTCAGTATTGCCTACACATGCCCTAAAGTTGCATATAGGCAGGAAGACTGAAAGTCATCCATATTTTCATCCAACTGTATAAGATTTAAGGACTTATGCTGATATTTTCAAGTGTGCCTCAACAGGTTCAACATGTTTGCTCACTAGGGTCATTGGACATGGACATTTGTATGTCATTTTGAGACACTGCTCATTACACTATATCCAATACATTTGTGTCCTATAGAGATTATGAACACCACAGTTGGATGTTTGACCCTCTTTTGCCTTGAATGGGAGAGTGAAGGAATATAGATTATCACCAATTTCATTTAATAATACAATAATTGTATTTTGTAAATATGAATAAATTCAGTAATTGATGTAACACCTTCAAAAATAGTTGGGATAAAGGCATGTCTTCCACTGTTTACATCACCCTTTCTTTTAATTACACTTTTTATCATTTAAGATCTAAAGATGCTAATTGGTGCAGTTTTGTAAGTGGATAATTCAGCATTATGATGTGAATTGTAATGGTGGAGACAGGATGCAAATGCAAGTTGCTTTTATTGAAATTAGAGTCCAGAGTAACAGAGGTTTGAAGAAATGACAAGTCTATGACAAAAACAAAACAAGATGACAGGAGACAAGATAACTTCAACAAGTACATCCACAATGCAAGCCAGAGACTGAACAAACACAGGGGTATAAATACACAGAGGGGAAACGAGAAACACCTGGGACTAATGAGCACAGACAGGTGGAACAGGTAACAAGGGGGTGGGACCAGGGAGGAGATACAGAACAACAACAACAAAAGCACAAGGTACAAGAAAACAAAAAGGCACATGGCTACAACAGAGGGGAAGAAAGACACTCTCAGAGGGACAAAGGGAGAATCCGTGACATGAATCTTACACAACAAGCAGTGCTCTACAGCGTTCTTTACTTTTTCCGCAAATATTCATGCATGAATAGTAAAAAGAGTGGCAAGAACTCCATAAAAACAAGATGGCACTAAGAACATAAGAATGAAAAAGCTGCTTAAGGAGGATGAGGATCCGAGCATTAGGTAGTGAGAAATGTTGTCAGGACCTTAATTTACTTAGCTAGCATTCGTTTAATGGTCATGATTTTGTCACATTTAAGACAAAAGCATTTGCCAGTTTTCATTGCATCACTACCCACCTTGGTTATCTCAGTGTCGCAGATGAAGATGAGGAGTGTGTGTAGAGTTGTGGTGTGGGCTGGTCTATATCATGTAACTCTGGGTCAGAAAACAAGTCGAACTCTGCCCTTTTGCCAAACGGAGATAGTCTGACCAAAAAAAGATTAAATACTATGGAAAAGTGTGTGATAATCAACTGGTGTTCTCAGATATTAGCCTTAAACACCTTAATGACAATCTAAACATCTCACGAATCTCCAATATAACAACGTAAACTAGCCAAAGTGGGCTTAATCATGTCAAATCAGCTTCTCTGATAGCAGTTTCCATTGTTTTATACCAGAAAATGAGCTGAACAGGACAAAGTAGCACACACTTAACTAACCTGCACACCAGCCAACATCAACACTGTGCAATAAAAGGTATGTTCATAATACACAACAGCTTGTAGCAGACAGTATCAGAGACAGTAAAAGTGTATCTAAATGCTATTAAACTTAGCTACAGCAGCAGTAACAATCCTCTGTAGTGCGAGTATCTGCAGGACTGAATGGCTGTAGTTTGTAACCATCAGGATTACAGTGTATTATAATAGCAATGATCAGTAATGTGTTCATTAAAACTAACTTTTGTAAAGTAGTAAAGTAGATGGCTCAGTGCTCATGACCTGTTTTGCTTTTGATGAAGTGAACTGTGCTAACACTTAGATAAGCTTCTCTGGCATCAAGGTTGTACATGATTGGCTCACAACTTGATCTGAGGTCTGATTTGATTGGCTGAGCAGGGCTTTATATGTTTTTCCCCCAAAGCCGAACAACAGATGATTGCCATCTCCCCTTAGAATCTCTGTTAGAGAATCTCTGACTGTTCTTCAGCTTAAACCAGTTCAAACCGGTTAACTTCACACCTTCAGTGAAACCAGAAACTTTCCTCTGCGTTTAACAGCGGCGCTATTTTGTGAAGGACTGCAGTCTGGAGGATTTATGCTGAGGCAGAGACGCATCTGGGAGAGCAGTGAGTCTGAGTTTAACACTGTTCTACATTATAATCTGATAAAGAATACAGGCTATCAGAGCTTCACCTGAGAGAGCAGTGAGTCTGAGTTTAACACTTTAACATGATAAACTAAATAAAACACTGTTCTACATTATAATCTGATAAAGAATACAGGCTATCAGAGCTTCACCTGAGAGAGCAGTGAGTCATGTTATTATAAATTATAACTTAAGTTCTTCAGCATTGTGCTTATCAGACCTGCTGGAGGTCAGTTAGTCCTTGTGGTCTGAACGGATTGGTGTTGCCAACTGATTATGACAGACCGTGTTCATTTATTCCTATATTTCTATAATTATGGGCTGTGTGCTTTAGAAGCAGAATAAAGAACAGAAGTGTTTTATAATCGACAGTTTTTGTTTAAAAGTTTATAGTTTCTGGGAAAGTTGACCATTTGGATGTGGTCAGACATGAAAATATTATTTTATACCCAACCTTATCCGGAGACACATTCTGGCTGTTTGTGAGTAATTCTGATTGGTGAGTATGTTGATGGTTCTTTTCTCAGGAGAGGAAGACCATCTGCCCCTTTTATTATTGTGTATAACAAGTTATCTAATTGGCTGCACTATTTGCCCTTTTTGGAGAAGCTCTGACACCGTTTCATTAACTTATTATTTTTAGTGAAGGGTAAATTGAGCGCTTGGAGGGCGAGTAACACCAGTGTTAACTTCAGCAGCAGAACTGGAACAGAAATTACTGTGAGCTGATGCATTTCAGATGTCATCATGAATTTTACTTTCTCACCTTTAAATTTAAAAGGTTCTTCACACTAGCACATCTCATTTGCAGAACCATAGATAACCAGCAAAGATTTCAGCTACCAAAATGGTTCTTCAATTGCATTGCTCAAAAAAATCATTTTAATGATCTTTCATGTTTCAAAAAATATATTTGCAGAAGAGTTATTAAAAGGGGCCAGTCATGCTGTGAAATAGCCTTGATCAGCCCTTTAAATAAACATTCAGAATAATATTTACTTGTACAATCACCCTATATTTCATTGAAAATAGTACAAAGACAACAAATCAAATGTTGAAACTGAGAAATTTTATTGTTTTTTCAAAAATATTTGCCCATTTTGAATTAGATGCCAACAACACATTCCAAAAACATTGGGACGGGGGCATGTTTACCACTGTGTTTCATCACCTCTCCTTTTAACAACACTCTGTAAGCAATTGGGAACTGAGGAAACCAACTGCTGTAGTTTTGAAAGATAAATGTTTTCCCATTTTTGCTTAACATAGAATTTAAGATGCTCAACAGTTCAGGGTCTCCTTTGTCAAATTTTTTATTTTATAATGTGCCAAATGTTTTCAGTGGTGACAGGTCTGGACTGCAGGCAGGCCAGTTTAGCGCCCAGACTCTTTTAGTACAGAGCCATGCTGTTCTAATACGTGCGGAATATGGTTTTACATTGTCTTACTGAAATAATCAAGTCCTTCCCTGAAAAATATGTCATCTGAATGGCAGCAGATGTTGCCAAAGCATGTATATATCACTCAGCATTAACGGTCCCGTCACCCATGCACTAATGCACCCCATACCATCATGAATACTGGCTTTTGAACTGTGCACTGATAACAAGCTCAGTGGTCTTTAGCCCGGAGGACACAGTGTCCATGATTTCCAAAACGAAATTAAAATGTTGATTTGTCAAACCACAGAACACTTTTCCACTTCCCCTCAGTCCATTTTAAATGAGCTCGGGCCCAGAGAAGGTGGCAGCGTTTCTGGATCCTGTTTATATATGATTTCTTTGCATTTTAGAGTTTTAACTTGCATTTGTGGATAAAGTGATGAACTGTTTTCACAGACAGTGTTTTTCAGAAGTGTTTCTGAGCCCATGCAGTGATTTCACTACAGAATCACATGTTTTTAATGCAGTGCTGCCTGAGGGCCCAAAGATCACAGCCAGCAAATACTGTTTTTTGGCCTTGTCCCTTGCATACAGGGACAAGTCATAGGTCTTATATCATAGGTCTTATATCTCATGCTAAATCTTTTGTTTCTTTTTATCCATCTGCACATATGGACACCTTACTGCACATATTGCACTTTCTGCACACCATATTGTGCATCTATCTATCTATGTATCTATCTATCTGTCTACAGTGATTTCTCCAGATTCGCTCAATATTTTAATGATATTATGTGCCGTAGATGATGAAATCCCAAAGTTCTTTGGTATTTTATGTTGAGAAACGTTATTCTTGAATTGTTGCACTATTTGATGGTGCAGTCTTTCACAGAGTGGTGAACCCCTCCTCATCCTTACTTCTGAAAGACTCAGCCTCTCTGAGATGCTCCTTTATACCCAATCATGTTACTGACCTGTTGCCAATCAACCACCAGGTGTATTTTTTTTTAGCCTTTAACAACTTTACCAGCCTTTACCAACTTTTTTGGAACGTGTTGCTGTCATCAAATTCAAAATGGGCATATGTTTTTCAAAAAACAATAAGATTTCTCAATTTCAACATTTGATATGTTGTCTTTGAAGCATTTTCAAATGAAATATAGGGTTTAAATGACTTGCACATCATTGCATTTTGTTTTCATTTACATTTTTCACAGCATCCTAACTTTTTTGGAAATGGGGTTGTAACTTCTAAAGATGTTTTTTTCAAGAACCTATAAAGCTTGATTCCTACATCTCCCAGAGTTCATATGGGCCATTACAGCTTGAATACATATTGAAGTATTGCTAGAACTGTACTAGCTCATGTCCCTTAAAAGGAAGAAGGCATATTTCTCACAATTACACAATGGAAACATGACTTCATCCACATCGTCAAGTGATGAACAGTAAAAGAAATATCAGCAGCAAAGTCACAAGATGATAAAACTTGCTGTAGTGCATCATGCAAAGTTTTAGAAGTGACTGTTATTGTATTCCAGATTCAGCCAGGGAGCTAAGTAAGAGAGTGTGAAACCATGTGGCTCTCAGATACATTTTCAGGCTCTCCACACTGCACAGTGCGGTCATACAGAGGTGTCATTTATTAAAGATAGACTTGAATTCTATTTTTCAGCAGAAGCTGTAATTCTAATTGAAGGGAATGAATGAAATGGTTCAAGAAAGTTTATTCCTGTGTTTCAGAAATGAAGGGTGTTTGGATGATGATGATGTTCCTCCACTGTGCTCTTTCAGGTACAGTAACTCTATTAAAGGACTAAACTCCTAAACACGTACAGCCTACAGTCCTGCACAGATTAGAGAAACACCATACAGGCTGAAGCACCTCTGAAACAACATGACTCTAGTTCAGTCTGGATTTCTCCTCAACTGGTTTCAGTACATTATCTGTGGTGTGCACTGTTGGGGTAGTTACTCAAAAAAGTAATCCATTACAGATTACTCATTACTGAGCTAAAATTGTAATGGGATTACTTTACTCATTACTTTCTGGAAAAATGTAATCCCAAACCTCATTACTTTTAAGTTACATTCTAAAACCCATATAAAATATAATGGAATAAAATCTACAAATATATCTGGAAAGTACAAAAATGATAGACAATTGTTCTTTCCATAGTTTATTTAGGAACAAAAATAAAATAATCCTCCTTTACAGTAAAATAAAGCTCTGCTGATCGTTCAACACAGTTTAACAGTAAATGGTCTTAAACATGAATGTAGCTTATATCTGCTAATTCAGCTTTTAACCAGGTTGGTGCGCAGACTGCTGGTCACAAAGCAACACAGAAAACCTCGCCTAGCTAGTAGCTAACGAAAAGGCTAAGAGAAAAATTTAAGATGAACATTGATAATTTGGAGACAACTTGATTTACTAGCATTTATAATCACTGCAGCTGCTTTCCAGATACATTTAAGCTGCCAGGAGAAACTGTCAAGCACTAAGGAGTCACAAAGACTCTCATTTGAATTGTCCCGTTTCGCCTTAAATGGTGCAGCAGATACATTTAAGGTGGGTTCTCGACTCCTGGTCTAAATAATGGCGACTTTCCATTAGACAGTGGTAGCATTTGCTCAACTACGTAACTTGCTACAAGTCTCTTTATTTCTCCCTGAGTTACCTTCATTCCTGGTGCAGAATGAAAATCCAGTTTATCTTGTTTGCTTGTGTTGGGGCACTCTCTCCTTCAGTACAGGGGTCTTTAGCCACGAGTTTTGTTTTAGCTTGCACCCTGATTAAGTGCTTCAACAAATTGCTTGGTGACTTTTCAGCATTTGAAAGTAATTGCCAGAGCTTCCGCTGTTTACCAGTACTGCTTTTTGTCTTTGCAGGAAACAAATTCAGAATAATGAGATTATCTCCATTTGTGGAAACACACACTCTCATCCTCTGCCATTGTTGCCAAAATGCGTTTGTGCTACACTTCTCTCATTCACAGACACATGATGAGCTGTGCATTCCACAAATTAACATAAAACAGAAACACTTGGGAAAAGTTTTATATGTTGTGTATTAAAATAATATTTTTATAAAAGAAAACATGAGTGTGGAGAAGGGGGCATAGCCGAGCGTCACATGCAGGAGAGAGAGCAGGTCGGGTTGAACCAGCGGGCTAAGTAGCTGATGATATTCATCTGTGCCTTGTTTCTGCCAGCCTACTTATAGCCATCTCTTTCCTCAGAAGATGGCAGAGCCCAAAGAGGAGGAGACCGGTGGAGATGGCAGAGCAGAGCAGAGAAAACAAAGCAAAGCAAAGCAAAGCAAACAAAAAGAAAAGAAAAGACTGAAAAGTCCCAGCAAGCGTGTTATTTTGTCTGTCGGCTGAAAAGACGCATGGTTTTTATGTATAAATGAACGTAGATCTCCGTCTCCACGCCAGCTCCCGGTGCCCTCACTCCTCCCACCCTTCAAAGTTGTTACAATGAGTAACAGGAACAGTAACAGTTTTATAAAACTTCTATAAAATTTAGGTAACTGTAATGTGATTACAAAATATTTTACTGTAATGTGTTACATTAGTTCATTACAGAAAAAACTAATCATATAACTATAATGCATTACTTACAATGTTACACCAACACTGGTGGTGTGTGTGCTTGAGAAGATTATCTGTGGTGTGTGTGTGTGTGTGTGTGTGTGTGTGTGTGTGTATAGGTGTGTGTGTGTGTGTGTGTGTGTGTGTGTGAGTGTGTGTGTGTGTGTGTGTGATTGAGTAGATCAACTGTGGTGTGTGTGTGATTGAGTAGATTATCTGTGGTGTGTGTGATTGAGTAGATTATCTGTGGTGTGTGTGTGATTGAGTAGATTATCTGTGGTGTGTGTGATTGAGTAGATCAACTGTGGTGTGTGTGATTGAGTAGATTATCTGTGGTGTGTGTGTGATTGAGTAGATTATCTGTGGTGTGTGTGATTGAGTAGATTATCTGTGGTGTGTGTGATTGAGTAGATTATCTGTGGTGTGTGTGATTGAGTAGATCAACTGTGGTGTGTGTGATTGAGTAGATTATCTGTGGTGTGTGTGATAGTGGTGTGATGTGATTGAGTAGATTATCTGTGGTGTGTGTGTGATTGAGTAGATTATCTGTGGTGTGTGTGTGATTGAGTAGATTATCTGTGGTGTGTGTGATTGAGTAGATCATCTGTGGTGTGTGTGATTGAGTAGATTATCTGTGGTGTGTGTGATTGAGTAGATTATCTGTGGTGTGTGTGTGTTATTGAGTAGATCATCTGTGGTGTGTGATTGAGTAGATTATCTGTGGTGTGCGATTGATTGAGTAGATTATCTGTGGTGTGTGTGATTGAGTAGATTATCTGTGGTGTGTGTGATTGAGTAGATTATCTGTGGTGTGTGTGTGTGATTGAGTAGATCATCTGTAGTGTGTGTGATTGAGTAGATTATCTGTGGTGTGTGTGTGATTGAGTAGATTATCTGTGGTGTGTGTGTGATTGAGTAGATTATCTGTGGTGTGTGTGATTGAGTAGATTATCTGTGGTGTGTGTGTGATTGAGTAGATTATCTGTGGTGTGTGTGTGATTGAGTAGATTATCTGTGGTGTGTGTGATTGAGTAGATTATCTGTGGTGTGTGTGATTGAGTAGATTATCTGTGGTGTGTGTGTGTGATTGAGTAGATTATCTGTGGTGTGTGTGTGATTGAGTAGATTATCTGTGGTGTGTGTGATTGAGTAGATTATCTGTGGTGTGTGTGTGATTGAGTAGATTATCTGTGGTGTGTGTGTGATTGAGTAGATTATCTGTGGTGTGTGTGTGATTGAGTAGATTATCTGTGGTGTGTGTGATTGAGTAGATTATCTGTGGTGTGTGTGATTGAGTAGATTATCTGTGGTGTGTGTGATTGAGTAGATTATCTGTGGTGTGTGTGATTGAGTAGATTATCTGTGGTGGTGTGTGATTGAGTAGATAATCTGTGGTGTGTGTGATTGAGTAGATTATCTGTGGTGTGTGTGTGATTGAGTAGATTATCTGTGGTGTGTGTGATTGAGTAGATTATCTGTGGTGTGTGTGTGATTGAGTAGATTATCTGTGGTGTGTGTGTGATTGAGTAGATTATCTGTGGTGTGTGTGATTGAGTAGATTATCTGTGGTGTGTGTGTGATTGAGTAGATTATCTGTGGTGTGTGTGATTGAGTAGATTATCTGTGGTGTGTGTGATTGAGTAGATTATCTGTGGTGTGTGTGATTGAGTAGATTATCTGTGGTGTGTGTGTGTGATTGAGTAGATCAACTGTGGTGTGTGTGTGTGATTGAGTAGATTATCTGTGGTGTGTGTGATTGAGTAGATTATCTGTGGTGTGTGTGATTGAGTAGATTATCTGTGGTGTGTGTTATTGAGTAGATTATCTGTGGTGTGTGTGATTGAGTAGATTATCTGTGGTGTGTGTGATTGAGTAGATTATCTGTGGTGTGTGTGATTGAGTAGATTATCTGTGGTGTGTGTGTGTGATTGAGTAGATTATCTGTGGTGTGTGTGTGATTGAGTAGATTATCTGTGGTGTGTGTGATTGAGTAGATTATCTGTGGTGTGTGTGTGATTGAGTAGATTATCTGTGGTGTGTGTGTGATTGAGTAGATTATCTGTGGTGTGTGTTGATTGAGTAGATTATCTGTGGTGTGTGTGATTGAGTAGATTATCTGTGGTGTGTGTGTGATTGAGTAGATTATCTGTGGTGTGTGTGATTGAGTAGATTATCTGTGGTGTGTGTGTGATTGAGTAGATTATCTGTGGTGTGTGTGACTGAGTAGATTATCTGTGGTGTGTGTGTGATTGAGTAGATTATCTGTGGTGTGTGTGATTGAGTAGATTATCTGTGGTGTGTGTGATTGAGTAGATTATCTGTGGTGTGTGTTATTGAGTAGATTATCTGTGGTGTTGTGTTATTGAGTAGATTATCTGTGGTGTGTGTTATTGAGTAGATTATCTGTGGTGTGTGTGTTATTGAGTAGATTATCTGTGGTGTGTGTGATTGAGTAGATTATCTGTGGTGTGTGTGATTGAGTAGATTATCTGTGGTGTGTGTGATTGAGTAGATTATCTGTGGTGTGTGTTATTGAGTAGATTATCTGTGGTGTGTGTTATTGAGTAGATTATCTGTGGTGTGTGTGATTGAGTAGATTATCTGTGGTGTGTGTGATTGAGTAGATTATCTGTGGTGTGTGTGATTGAGTAGATTATCTGTGGTGTGTGTGTGATTGAGTAGATTATCTGTGGTGTGTGTGTGATTGAGTAGATTATCTGTGGTGTGTGTGATTGAGTAGATTATCTGTGGTGTGTGTGATTGAGTAGATTATCTGTGGTGTGTGTGTTATTGAGTAGATTATCTGTGGTGTGTGTGATTGAGTAGATTATCTGTGGTGTGTGTGACTGAGTAGATTATCTGTGGTGTGTGTGTGATTGAGTAGATTATCTGTGGTGTGTGTGACTGAGTAGATTATCTGTGGTGTGTGTGATTGAGTAGATTATCTGTGTGTGTGTGTGATTGAGTAGATTATCTGTGGTGTGTGTGTATTGAGTAGATTATCTGTGGTGTGTGTGATTGAGTAGATTATCTGTGGTGTGTGTTATTGAGTAGATTATCTGTGGTGTGTGTGATTGAGTAGATTATCTGTGGTGTGTGTGATTGAGTAGATTATCTGTGGTGTGTGTTATTGAGTAGATTATCTGTGGTGTGTGTGATTGAGTAGATTATCTGTGGTGTGTGTGATTGAGTAGATTATCTGTGGTGTGTGTGATTGAGTAGATTATCTGTAGTGTGTGTGTGATTGAGTAGATTATCTGTGGTGTGTGTGTTATTGAGTAGATTATCTGTGGTGTGTGTGATTGAGTAGATTATCTGTGGTGTGTGTTATTGAGTAGATTATCTGTGGTGTGTGTGATTGAGTAGATTATCTGTGGTGTGTGTGATTGAGTAGATTATCTGTGGTGTGTGTGTATTGAGTACATTATCTGTGGTGTGTGTTATTGAGTAGATTATCTGTGGTGTGTGTGATTGAGTAGATTATCTGTGGTGTGTGTGTTATTGAGTAGATTATCTGTGGTGTGTGTTGTTGAGTAGATCATCTGTGGTGTGTGTGATTGAGTAGATTATCTGTGGTGTGTGTGTGATTGAGTAGATTATCTGTGGTGTGTGTGTGATTGAGTAGATTATCTGTGGTGTGTGTGATTGAGTAGATTATCTGTGGTGTGTGTGTGATTGAGTAGATTATCTGTGGTGTGTGTTATTGAGTAGATTATCTGTGGTGTGTGTGATTGAGTAGATTATCTGTGGTGTGTGTGATTGAGTAGATTATCTGTGGTGTGTGTGTGATTGAGTAGATTATCTGTGGTGTGTGTTATTGAGTAGATTATCTGTGGTGTGTGTGTGATTGAGTAGATTATCTGTGGTGTGTGTGATTGAGTAGATTATCTGTGGTGTGTGTTATTGAGTAGATTATCTGTGGTGTGTGTGATTGAGTAGATTATCTGTGGTGTGTGTTATTGAGTAGATTATCTGTGGTGTGTGTGTGATTGAGTAGATTATCTGTGGTGTGTGTGATTGAGTAGATTATCTGTGGTGTGTGTGATTGAGTAGATTATCTGTGGTGTGTGTGATTGAGTAGATTATCTGTGGTGTGTGTTATTGAGTAGATTATCTGTGGTGTGTGTGTATTGAGTAGATTATCTGTGGTGTGTGTGTTATTGAGTAGATTATCTGTGGTGTGTGTGATTGAGTAGATTATCTGTGGTGTGTGTGATTGAGTAGATTATCTGTGGTGTGTGTGATTGAGTAGATTATCTGTGGTGTGTGTTATTGAGTAGATTATCTGTGGTGTGTGTGTATTGAGTAGATTATCTGTGGTGTGTGTGATTGAGTAGATTATCTGTGGTGTGTGTGATTGAGTAGATTATCTGTGGTGTGTGTGATTGAGTAGATTATCTGTGGTGTGTGTGTGATTGAGTAGATTATCTGTGGTGTGTGTGTGATTGAGTAGATTATCTGTGGTGTGTGTGATTGAGTAGATTATCTGTAGTGTGTGTGTGATTGAGTAGATTATCTGTGGTGTGTGTGTTATTGAGTAGATTATCTGTGGTGTGTGTGATTGAGTAGATTATCTGTGGTGTGTGTGATTGAGTAGATTATCTGTGGTGTGTGTGTGATTGAGTAGATTATCTGTGGTGTGTGTGATTGAGTAGATTATCTGTGGTGTGTGTGATTGAGTAGATTATCTGTGGTGTGTGTGATTGAGTAGATTATCTGTGGTGTGTGTTATTGAGTAGATTATCTGTGGTGTGTGTGTGATTGAGTAGATTATCTGTGGTGTGTGTGATTGAGTAGATTATCTGTGGTGTGTGTTATTGAGTAGATTATCTGTGGTGTGTGTGATTGAGTAGATTATCTGTGGTGTGTGTTATTGAGTAGATTATCTGTGGTGTGTGTGATTGAGTAGATTATCTGTGGTGTGTGTGATTGAGTAGATTATCTGTGGTGTGTGTGATTGAGTAGATTATCTGTGTTTTGTGGGTGACTGAGTAGATTATCTGTGGTGTGTGTGTTATTGAGTAGATTATCTGTGGTGTGTGTGTGATTGAGTAGATTATCTGTGGTGTGTGTTATTGAGTAGATTATCTGTGGTGTGTGTTATTGAGTAGATTATCTGGTGTGTGTGATTGAGTAGATTATCTGTGGTGTGTGTTATTGAGTAGATTATCTGTGGTGTGTGTTATTGAGTAGATTATCTGTGGTGTGTGTGTGATTGAGTAGATTATCTGTGGTGTGTGTTATTGAGTAGATTATCTGTGGTGTGTGTTATTGAGTAGATTATCTGGTGTGTGTGATTGAGTAGATTATCTGTGGTGTGTGTGTGATTGAGTAGATTATCTGTGGTGTGTGTGTGATTGAGTAGATTATCTGTGGTGTGTGTGATTGAG
Source organism: Colossoma macropomum (assembly GCF_904425465.1). Classification (NCBI taxonomy): domain Eukaryota; kingdom Metazoa; phylum Chordata; class Actinopteri; order Characiformes; family Serrasalmidae; genus Colossoma; species Colossoma macropomum. Next base: position 31,167 of record NW_023495934.1, on the reverse strand, counting down.
TAGATTATCTGTGGTGTGTGTTATTGAGTAGATTATCTGTGGTGTGTGTTATTGAGTAGATTATCTGTGGTGTGTGTGTTATTGAGTAGATTATCTGTGGTGTGTGTGTTATTGAGTAGATTATCTGTGGTGTGTGTGATTGAGTAGATTATCTGTGGTGTGTTATTGAGTAGATTATCTGTGGTGTGTGTGTTATTGAGTAGATTATCTGTGGTGTGTGTGATTGAGTAGATTATCTGTGGTGTGTGTTATTGAGTAGATTATCTGTGGTGTGTGTGATTGAGTAGATTATCTGTGGTGTTTTATTGAGTAGATTATCTGTGGTGTGTGTGTTATGAGTAGATTATCTGTGGTGTGTGTGATTGAGTAGATTATCTGTGGTGTGTGTGATTGAGTAGATTATCTGTGGTGTGTGTGATTGAGTAGATTATCTGTGGTGTGTGTGTGATTGAGTAGATTATCTGTGGTGTGTGTGTGATTGAGTAGATTATCTGTGGTGTGTGTTATTGAGTAGATTATCTGTGGTGTGTGTGATTGAGTAGATTATCTGTGGTGTGTGTGATTGAGTAGATTATCTGTGGTGTGTGTGTGATTGAGTAGATTATCTGTGGTGTGTGTGTATTGAGTAGATTATCTGTGGTGTGTGTGTGATTGAGTAGATTATCTGTGGTGTGTGTGATTGAGTAGATTATCTGTGGTGTGTGTTATTGAGTAGATTATCTGTGGTGTGTGTTATTGAGTAGATTATCTGTGGTGTGTGTTATTGAGTAGATTATCTGTGGTGTGTGTTATTGAGTAGATTATCTGTGGTGTGTGTGATTGAGTAGATTATCTGTGGTGTGTGTTATTGAGTAGATTATCTGTGGTGTGTGTGTGATTGAGTAGATTATCTGTGGTGTGTGTGTTATTGAGTAGATTATCTGTGGTGTGTGTGATTGAGTAGATTATCTGTGGTGTGTGTTATTGAGTAGATTATCTGTGGTGTGTGTGATTGAGTAGATTATCTGTGGTGTGTGTGATTGAGTAGATTATCTGTGGTGTGTGTGTATTGAGTAGATTATCTGTGGTGTGTGTGATTGAGTAGATTATCTGTGGTGTGTGTGATTGAGTAGATTATCTGTGGTGTGTGTGATTGAGTAGATTATCTGTGGTGTGTGTGTGATTGAGTAGATTATCTGTGTTTTGTGGGTGACTGAGTAGATTATCTGTGGTGTGTGTGTTATTGAGTAGATTATCTGTGGTGTGTGTGTATTGAGTAGATTATCTGGTGTGTGTGATTGAGCAGATTATCTGTGGTGTGTGTGTGATTGAGTAGATTATCTGTGGTGTGTGTGTGATTGAGTAGATTATCTGTGGTGTGTGTGATTGAGTAGATTATCTGTGGTGTGTGTGATTGAGTAGATTATCTGTGGTGTGTGTGATTGAGTAGATTATCTGTGGTGTGTGTGATTGAGTAGATTATCTGTGGTGTGTGTGTGATTGAGTAGATTATCTGTGGTGTGTTATTGAGTAGATTATCTGTGGTGTGTGTGTGATTGAGTAGATTATCTGTGGTGTGTGTGTATTGAGTAGATTATCTGTGGTGTGTGTGATTGAGTAGATTATCTGTGGTGTGTGTTATTGAGTAGATTATCTGTGGTGTGTGTGATTGAGTAGATTATCTGTGGTGTGTGTTATTGAGTAGATTATCTGTGGTGTGTGTGTGATTGAGTAGATTATCTGTGGTGTGTGTTATTGAGTAGATTATCTGTGGTGTGTGTGATTGAGTAGATTATCTGTGGTGTGTGTGTGATTGAGTAGATTATCTGTGGTGTGTGTGTGATTGAGTAGATTATCTGTGGTGTGTGTGATTGAGTAGATTATCTGTGGTGTGTGTGATTGAGTAGATTATCTGTGGTGTGTGTGATTGAGTAGATTATCTGTGGTGTGTGTGATTGAGTAGATTATCTGTGGTGTGTGTGTGATTGAGTAGATTATCTGTGGTGTGTGTTATTGAGTAGATTATCTGTGGTGTGTGTGATTGAGTAGATTATCTGTGGTGTGTGTTATTGAGTAGATTATCTGTGGTGTGTGTTATTGAGTAGATTATCTGTGGTGTGTGTGTTATGAGTAGATTATCTGTGGTGTGTGTGTGATTGAGTAGATTATCTGTGGTGTGTGTGTGATGAGTAGATTATCTGTGGTGTGTGTGATTGAGTAGATTATCTGTGGTGTGTGTGATTGAGTAGATTATCTGTGGTGTGTGTGTGATTGAGTAGATTATCTGTGGTGTGTGTGATTGAGTAGATTATCTGTGGTGTGTGTGTTATTGAGTAGATTATCTGTGGTGTGTGTTATTGAGTAGATTATCTGTGGTGTGTGTTATTGAGTAGATTATCTGTGGTGTGTGTTATTGAGTAGATTATCTGTGGTGTGTGTGTGATTGAGTAGATTATCTGTGGTGTGTGTGATTGAGTAGATTATCTGTGGTGTGTGTGATTGAGTAGATTATCTGTGGTGTGTGTGTTATTGAGTAGATTATCTGTGGTGTGTGTGTATTGAGTAGATTATCTGTGGTGTGTGTGATTGAGTAGATTATCTGTGGTGTGTGTGATTGAGTAGATTATCTGTGGTGTGTGTTATTGAGTAGATTATCTGTGGTGTGTGTGATTGAGTAGATTATCTGTGGTGTGTGTGATTGAGTAGATTATCTGTGGTGTGTGTGACTGAGTAGATTATCTGTGGTGTGTGTGATTGAGTAGATTATCTGTGTTTTGTGGGTGACTGAGTAGATTATCTGTGGTGTGTGTGTTATTGAGTAGATTATCTGTGGTGTGTGTGTGATTGAGTAGATTATCTGTGGTGTGTGTTATTGAGTAGATTATCTGTGGTGTGTGTTATTGAGTAGATTATCTGGTGTGTGTGATTGAGTAGATTATCTGTGGTGTGTGTTATTGAGTAGATTATCTGTGGTGTGTGTTATTGAGTAGATTATCTGTGGTGTGTGTGTGATTGAGTAGATTATCTGTGGTGTGTGTTGATTGAGTAGATTATCTGTGGTGTGTGTTATTGAGTAGATTATCTGTGGTGTGTGTGATTGAGTAGATTATCTGTGGTGTGTGTGATTGAGTAGATTATCTGTGGTGTGTGTGTGATTGAGTAGATTATCTGTGTGTGTGTGATTGAGTAGATTATCTGTGGTGTGTGTTTATTGAGTAGTTTATCTGTGGTGTGTGTTATTGAGTAGATTATCTGTGGTGTGTGTGATTGAGTAGATTATCTGTGGTGTGTGTGTATTGAGTAGATTATCTGTGGTGTGTGTGTGATTGAGTAGATTATCTGTGGTGTGTGTTATTGAGTAGATTATCTGTGGTGTGTGTGTGATTGAGTAGATTATCTGTGGTGTGTGTGTTATTGAGTAGATTATCTGTGGTGTGTGTGATTGAGTAGATTATCTGTGGTGTGTGTGATTGAGTAGATTATCTGTGGTGTGTGTGATTGAGTAGATTATCTGTGGTGTGTGTGATTGAGTAGATTATCTGTGGTGTGTGATTGAGTAGATTATCTGTGGTGTGTGTGATTGAGTAGATTATCTGTGGTGTGTGTGATTGAGCAGATTATCTGTGGTGTGTGTGTGATTGAGTAGATTATCTGTGGTGTGTGTGTGTGTGATTGAGTAGATTATCTGTGGTGTGTTATTGAGTAGATTATCTGTGGTGTGTGTGTGATTGAGTAGATTATCTGTGGTGTGTGTTATTGAGTAGATTATCTGTGGTGTGTGTGATTGAGTAGATTATCTGTGGTGTGTGTTATTGAGTAGATTATCTGTGGTGTGTGTGATTGAGTAGATTATCTGTGGTGTGTTATTGAGTAGATTATCTGTGGTGTGTGTGTGATTGAGTAGATTATCTGTGGTGTGTTATTGAGTAGATTATCTGTGGTGTGTGTGATTGAGTAGATTATCTGTGGTGTGTGTTATTGAGTAGATTATCTGGTGTGTGTGATTGAGTAGATTATCTGTGGTGTGTGTTATTGAGTAGATTATCTGTGGTGTGTGTGTGATTGAGTAGATTATCTGTGGTGTGTGTTATTGAGTAGATTATCTGGTGTGTGTGATTGAGTAGATTATCTGTGGTGTGTGTGTGATTGAGTAGATTATCTGTGGTGTGTGTGTGATTGAGTAGATTATCTGTGGTGTGTGTTATTGAGTAGATTATCTGTGGTGTGTGTGATTGAGTAGATTATCTGTGGTGTGTGTGATTGAGTAGATTATCTGTGGTGTGTGTGTGATTGAGTAGATTATCTGTGGTGTGTGTGACTTAGTAGATTATCTGTGGTGTGTGTGTGATTGAGTAGATTATCTGTGGTGTGTGTTATTGAGTAGATTATCTGTGGTGTGTGTGATTGAGTAGATTATCTGTGGTGTGTGTGTGATTGAGTAGATTATCTGTGTGTGTGTGTGATTGAGTAGATTATCTGTGGTGTGTGTTATTGAGTAGATTATCTGTGGTGTGTGTGATTGAGTAGATTATCTGTGGTGTGTGTTATTGAGTAGATTATCTGTGGTGTGTGTGATTGAGTAGATTATCTGTGGTGTGTGTGTGATTGAGTAGATTATCTGTGTTTTGTGGGTGACTGAGTAGATTATCTGTGGTGTGTGTGATTGAGTAGATTATCTGTGGTGTGTGTGTTATTGAGTAGATTATCTGTGGTGTGTGTGTGATTGAGTAGATTATCTGTGGTGTGTGTGTGATGAGTAGATTATCTGTGGTGTGTGTGTTATTGAGTAGATTATCTGTGGTGTGTGTTATTGAGTAGATTATCTGTGGTGTGTGTTATTGAGTAGATTATCTGTGGTGTGTGTTATTGAGTAGATTATCTGTGGTGTGTGTGTGATTGAGTAGATTATCTGTGGTGTGTGTGATTGAGTAGATTATCTGTGGTGTGTGTTATTGAGTAGATTATCTGTGGTGTGTGTGTGATTGAGTAGATTATCTGTGGTGTGTGTGTATTGAGTAGATTATCTGTGGTGTGTGTGATTGAGTAGATTATCTGTGGTGTGTGTGATTGAGTAGATTATCTGTGGTGTGTGTGTGATTGAGTAGATTATCTGTGTTTTGTGGGTGACTGAGTAGATTATCTGTGGTGTGTGTGTTATTGAGTAGATTATCTGTGGTGTGTGTGTGATTGAGTAGATTATCTGTGGTGTGTGTTATTGAGTAGATTATCTGTGGTGTGTGTGTTATTGAGTAGATTATCTGTGGTGTGTGTTATTGAGTAGATTATCTGTGGTGTGTGTGATTGAGTAGATTATCTGTGGTGTGTGTGATTGAGTAGATTATCTGTGGTGTGTGTGTGATTGAGTAGATTATCTGTGGTGTGTGTGTTATTGAGTAGATTATCTGTGGTGTGTGTGATTGAGTAGATTATCTGTGGTGTGTGTTATTGAGTAGATTATCTGTGGTGTGTGTGATTGAGTAGATTATCTGTGGTGTGTGTTATTGAGTAGATTATCTGTGGTGTGTGTTATTGAGTAGATTATCTGTGGTGTGTGTGATTGAGTAGATTATCTGTGGTGTGTGTGTGTGATTGAGTAGATTATCTGTGGTGTGTGTGATTGAGTAGATTATCTGTGGTGTGTGTGACTGAGTAGATTATCTGTGGTGTGTGTGTGATTGAGTAGATTATCTGTGGTGTGTGTGTTATTGAGTAGATTATCTGTGGTGTGTGTGTGATTGAGTAGATTATCTGTGGTGTGTGTTATTGAGTAGATTATCTGTGGTGTGTGTGATTGAGTAGATTATCTGTGGTGTGTGTTATTGAGTAGATTATCTGTGGTGTGTGTGATTGAGTAGATTATCTGTGGTGTGTGTGATTGAGTAGATTATCTGTGGTGTGTGTGATTGAGTAGATTATCTGTGGTGTGTGTGTGATTGAGTAGATTATCTGTGGTGTGTGTGTATTGAGTAGATTATCTGTGGTGTGTGTGATTGAGTAGATTATCTGTGGTGTGTGTTATTGAGTAGATTATCTGTGGTGTGTGTGATTGAGTAGATTATCTGTGGTGTGTGTTATTGAGTAGATTATCTGTGGTGTGTGTGTGATTGAGTAGATTATCTGTGGTGTGTGTTATTGAGTAGATTATCTGTGGTGTGTGTGATTGAGTAGATTATCTGTGGTGTGTGTTATTGAGTAGATTATCTGTGGTGTGTGTGTGATTGAGTAGATTATCTGTGGTGTGTGTTATTGAGTAGATTATCTGTGGTGTGTGTTATTGAGTAGATTATCTGTGGTGTGTGTTATTGAGTAGATTATCTGTGGTGTGTGTTATTGAGTAGATTATCTGTGGTGTGTGTGATTGAGTAGATTATCTGTGGTGTGTGTGACTGAGTAGATTATCTGTGGTGTGTGTGTGATTGAGTAGATTATCTGTGGTGTGTGTGACTGAGTAGATTATCTGTGGTGTGTGTGTGATTGAGAAGATTATCTGTGGTGTGTGTTATTGAGTAGATTATCTGTGGTGTGTGTGATTGAGTAGATTATCTGTGGTGTGTGTTATTGAGTAGATTATCTGTGGTGTGTGTGATTGAGTAGATTATCTGTGGTGTGTGTTATTGAGTAGATTATCTGTGGTGTGTGTGATTGAGTAGATTATCTGTGGTGTGTGTGTGATTGAGTAGATTATCTGTGGTGTGTGACTGAGTAGATTATCTGTGGTGTGTGTGTGATTGAGTAGATTATCTGTGTTTTGTGGGTGACTGAGTAGATTATCTGTGGTGTGTGTGACTGAGTAGATTATCTGTGGTGTGTGTGTGATTGAGTAGATTATCTGTGTTTTGTGGGTGACTGAGTAGATTATCTGTGGTGTGTGTGTTATTGAGTAGATTATCTGAGGTGTGTGTTATTGAGTAGATTATCTGTGGTGTGTGTTATTGAGTAGATTATCTGTGGTGTGTGTTATTGAGTAGATTATCTGTGGTGTGTGTGTGATTGAGTAGATTATCTGTGGTGTGTGTTATTGAGTAGATTATCTGTGGTGTGTGTGATTGAGTAGATTATCTGTGGTGTGTGTGTTATTGAGTAGATTATCTGTGGTGTGTGTGTTATTGAGTAGATTATCTGTGGTGTGTGTGATTGAGTAGATTATCTGTGGTGTGTGTGTTATTGAGTAGATTATCTGTGGTGTGTGTGATTGAGTAGATTATCTGTGGTGTGTGTGTTATTGAGTAGATTATCTGTGGTGTGTGTTATAGAGTAGATTATCTGTGGTGTGTGTTATTGAGTAGATTATCTGTGGTTTATTAAATGTTCTGTTTCTCTTTTACAGAGAAGTTTGAGGTTGTGGGTCCAGTTGCTCCTGTTTGTTGCTGCAGCTGGTTCTGATGTTGTTCTGCCGTGTTCTGTTCGACGCCTGGCTGATCGCTCCAGTTTGAGTGCTGTGGATATGAACATTACGTGGATCAGATCAGACCTGGGAGGTGCTCCAGTGCATTTATATGGAAATCATAAAGACATGAACACCAGAAAGAGTCGTCATTACAGAGGGAGAACAGCTCTGTTTAAAAAGGAGCTGAAGAATGGTAACAGCTCACTGAGACTGAGTAAAGTTATTATTTCTGATGAAGGAGAGTACAGATGTCGTGTTGTCTCTGAATCCTGGAGTGATAATATCTCTGTGAAACTTGAAGTTGAAGGTAAATGTCATTAGATTTGTGTTTTGATTTTAAATAATTATTTTTTATTTTAATAAATCTGCATATATAATGAAGTGATGCCACACTGACTGATGTTTTAACTTCTTTAATCCACAGTTATTGGAACACGTCCAGTGATCTCTGTGGAGAACTATGATAGTAGCTCTGAAGAGTTCAGTTTACTGTGTGAGTCTAAAGGCTGGTTTCCTGAGCCTGATCTTCAGTGGCTGGACAGGAAAGGAAACAATATGTCTGCAGGAGTTACAGAGTTACAGAGACACGCTGAGCTGTTCAGTGTGAAACGACGCTTCACTGTACATTACAGTGACATCAGCAAATACTACTGCAGAGTCACACTGAGAGAACACATGATGGAGGAAGAGATCACACCTAGTACCTTCTATGGTGAGTTACTCCACACAGCTGAAAGCACTCAGAGTTCGCACGAGGACACCCTGATTTATCTCAAGAAATACCTTTTTCAAAGTTATGTATATTTAATTAATTAATTTATAAATTTTCCCTAATTTACAAATTCCAGCCCAATTTTCTCCAAATAACCACTCATTAAGTCAGTATTTATATTGTTCAAAGACAAAAGATTTTACAGTACTGTGCAAAAGTTGGTTCTTATATCCTTCTTCCTTATATTGTGAGCGGATTATCTTATTTCTGATCTCCTCAGTAATTTCTCCTTTAGTCACTTTAGATGCAGATGATAGAGAAATGTGTGAGGCAGTTTAGGTGAGTTTGGATAGTTGTTTGTATGAATGTTAGTGTCTCTTTTTGAAGAAGAGCTGCATGTCAGTGACATATTTGGGAGCAGATTTCAGTATGAGGACCCAGGTGGAACAATGTATGATGAACAATGTAATTTGAATCATATCAGTATTGACAGATATGTGCTTTGGGTTGATGTTTAGATTTGACCAACATTTCAAACTGATATATGATAAGGTTTTTATTGTACTCAGAAATAGTAGGTTGTTCGGGATGCTGGACTACAGCACAAAATTATCCACATTTTATTAATTTACTCGATTTGTAACCCTACACAAATAGATGTTAGATGCAGCCCTTGCCACCACCTGGGTAACCAGCCGAGAGAGAGAGAGAGAGTACATGTGTGCTTGTAAGTTTGTGTTTTATCTACTATTAATGTGTATTCTTGGATGTCATAAATCATGTAACTATAAAATGATGTCAGGGTTATAGATTAGACTCTATATAAATCAGTCATATTAAAATCAGATCTGAACATCTGAAAGGAGTGAAAACTTAAATAATGTTTATCTTAAATGTGTAGGTTTTTCAGAAGAGTAGCTCACTGAGACTCAAACATAGCAGCTACGAAAAGCAAATAAGTTTGTAGCTTTATCAGACCTGAGAGCTTCACTTCAGTGGCAGCTGATTTAAAACCTACATAGTGGCTAATAACACAGATGCGTATGAAACTAGGAGGCAGATTTACTGATCTGTTTACTAAATAAACTCTGGGTCCCTGTAGCAGCATAAAACAGTCAAAGGAGTGAAGCTGCTGTTTGTGCTTTTTCCTCATTGCATATGCCTTTATAGGAGTTTCTCTCTCAGAGAGCAGAGCACTGACTGAGTTCACCAACACTGATAGTAATATTGACTGTGTTCTCATTAACATCTGGGAAAAGATCAGCTAATCTTTACTGCTAACAGAACAAGATTGAAACTATCTCTTTTCTCTGTGTACAAACACAGTGGTTTATTTTTGAACTCCTGCAGTGTCACATTAATCAGATAATGGGGAAACACCAAGTCTACATGAGTCAGACAGTAATCAGATTTCTGCTTTACTACCAGCCAATAAACTCACAGAAGAAGACATGATGTAAACGCAACGTAAAACTTCATGTCACAGCTTTTTTTCAAAAACTATTGCACCACTTTATCTGAAAATGTGAATATACGTCATCTAGAAGATGAAGAATATTTAAATCCTTCATTTCTTGAAGCATGAAGCTAATTTTAGTGTCTCTCCAAAAGTGTTTCACCGCGTCTCGTGGCAGTGATGCTCGCTTATCCGAAAGAAATCAGAGTTTACAGCACTGAGAAATCTGATTACTGAGCTAAAATCCAGCCTCTTCATCAGATTTCTTAATCAGATTTCTAGATCTAAGAAATAAGAGTGTGCTGTTTACACAAACATTTGAATAATCAGATGACTGCAGAAATCTGATTATGATCAGGTTATTGGGTGCATGTAGGCACACTCACTGAATATAAACATCATTTGTTCCTTAATGGGCCAAAGTGATATATCAAATCAGTTGCCTATTTAAATAACAATCAAATTAAATACTTTATCAAAACAAGAAGTGACTTGCTATTTAGCACAAGAAAGACTACACAATGGATGCACCACATAGCACAGTGCAGCATCACATGGCAGAGCACTGCAAACAAAAGCATTCAGTAAGAGTGCTGATAAAAGTTCAAGTATATTTACCATTTATTGAAAGTTAATGAAATAAAAGTTAACATAATTTATTACACTTCAGTGTATCAAGTTTACTTCCTTCACAAATTCTCTGTTAATTTAATTGGTGGGCTCCATTTTGGGTGCTGTGCAGTGCGAGGTGATGCGTCTACTGTGAGGTGGTATATGTGAGTCATGTATAATTATCCTGGTACTGTGACTGTAACAATTAAACTCAATCAAAGTAGTAGGATTCAAGTACAAGTTTAATTCACAGATCTCTAGATCATTGGGAAATACTCCATAATGAGTTATAACCCAAAATACAAACAATTCATTTGAATTCAAGAGCTAGTTCCCACTTAAATGCTATTTTTAATGAAGAATAAGGTTTATCTAATATAGAGTTGTAGATATATATTACTAATACATGTTTACAAACCCAATAGGTAAACTATTCAGACATTGGGTGTGGAGAAAGTGGAGTGTTCAACCGCTGCTATACATCTTCATGGCAGATCTGAGTTATAAGATCTGAGTTATAAGACATAGAAAATAAGAGGTTCCAGGGATAGAATTTTTTTTCTTTTAAGTGAGTATACTGTAATGGTGTAAAAAAAACTGGACTTACATGATGCTTCTGTATTTTTTCAACCATCCTTTAGGCTTTTACTGTGGTAATGTATAATATTCCCAAATTGAATGCTTGTTGACCTTGAGAAGGATCTATGCTGTTGGGAATAGAAAGAATACTTCCTATGATTAAGATTACTGCAGCACCATACATCTACTAAGCTAAGATCAGACATGAAAATACACTGATGTGTTAAAAGTCATGGGATAGCAGTGTGTAAATTGATTATGAAGTGGCGTTACCCCAGGGGACGGCTTGGGAACACTTACACCTGTGTAAGTTGTGAGATATTATGTTGTGAGTGAGGTTGAACACCGGCCAGTGTGCTCATGGCAAGGTGACGTGAATTATCGTAGTTTAAATAAGGAATGGTAGTGGGTGCCAGACAGATGGGACATTCCATTTTCAAAGTTGTGCAGGCATTTAACATTCCTCAAATCACAGTGTCACATGTGTAGCAGGAATACATCATAGAAGGCATCGCTACCCACAGTGGACATCGCATTGGCCGCCCACAGGTACTTAATTATCATGTCTGACTAGAATTGGCCGTGCAAACAGACAAGCGGCTCTGACAGAAATCACATCCACATTCAGTGCAGGAGGCCACTGACACAGTCCCTCACCTGGGCTCATGAGGTTGCTAACTGGACCCTAGAGGACTGGCTCATGCGGTTTGGCCTGATGAGTCACGGAACCAATTGTTTGCTGATGGTAGGGTTTGTGTGTGGCACAGACCCCATGTAGCCATGGACCCCAGTTGTCATCTAGACACTGTACAGGCTGGTGGTGGTTCCATACTGGTGTGGGGTGTGTTGTCATGGCATGGGTTGGGTCCACTGGTCCGTCTCAACATGTCATTGACCGTTTCACTGCTTGGTGACCAATTGCAGCCCTTCAAGGACTTCAGGTACCCTCACAATGATGGGATATTCCAGCAGGATAATGCACCGTGCCATCAGGCATAAGTTATCCAGAATTGCTTCGAGGAGCATTCTGGAGAGCTCTGATGGATGGTGTGGCCTGCACTTTTGCCCAACGTGAGCCCAATTGAGCATTAATGGGATGTGGAGAGGTCCATTTGCACCAGAGATCCTGCACCTACAAACAACACAGAGCTATGAGTGGCCATCCAGATTACATGGCTCAGACATTTTTCTGTCCTGTATAATAAGAACACCTTTATTCTTGAGGCACATAAATCACCAACTACTTTATAATACTTATTCTGGAAATGTGGCACATCTTCTAATCCATTGTGGGACTCGCTAATGCTGTAGAAAAGTAGATCTTTCCCTAGGTTTGTGAGAACACAAACTTTTTTGGAGCCATGACTGCTCCATGACAGCCATATGTTCAGAAAACATGGCTTTCTTAGAACAGCCAAAACCAACAGCAATATGTCAAAGCCTAATATGACAGGAATAAACCAGGATCCACCACAGAAAGGGTGATACACAAAACATGACAACTTATCAAATAAGTATTGTCAGTGTGAATACTCCAAAATGGTGGCATTTGAATCAGGGTGCCAAAGCCACAGATAATGGTTGTAAGATGGTCCCTGATTGAGCCTCTCTCAGTGGCCCGCTAATGTTCATGTGTTGTGGCATCTGATGTTGCAACATTGGTATCCAAACTCATCTGAACCTTGCCTGGTGTCATCACCAACTGGAGAAAATCTTCTGCATCCTTTAGCGTGTGAAGTTGTACCTGTTTTGCCATGATAGGTCACTCTCAAAATGGCCAGATACAGCAAAAGCTGTAGGCCTGAAGTGAGACATCTCCTTCCTACTGGATCCCGTTTTCCTACTGTTATATGAAAAAAAAAAAAACAAGGCTGTGTTGGTCATAGATGGGATGTGTATTTCTGGCCCCATTCGGTATTGCTTGTCTGTCAGTATAGTTGAGCTGCTGGAAAATCAATGTTCTTAGTTTGGAGCTGTTGTTTCCTTCTCTTATATGGTGAGCTCTCTCAGTTGGGATTTTGCAGCATGCCAAAGTAAGAATTCATTTTGGCAAGTGTTTCTGGAGGAAGCATATGGCATTTATGCTTTCTACTGCCTCAGGTAAGCCCACCAATCTCATGTTGTTTCTGCAGCTTCTGTCTTACATATTGGTTAGTTTGGCCTATTGTTTTGTCAGCTTTGTGTGCCTGCTCTTGGACTTTTGTCATGTTCTACCCAAACTACTTGTTGAATTTTATCACTTTCCTGTTCCTCATGGGCATATTGAACCCCCAGCCCAGCACGGAATGGCACCAATAACCCTCATCAAAATTGCAGAATTTCTTAAAGCGGCACAATATAAATAGCATCCTGTTAGCTGGTCCTACAAGTCCACACCAGCATGCAACAGCATAGAATGGCCCTGGGAGCAATTTGACACTACAGTGAAAAAGAGGCCTTTAGTCACTATTGGCCAATCAGAATTAAGCACATATTTAACGGGCTTAAAATTGACAAATCATCACAGAACATGCAAACTATGTTCATGTAGGGACTTTCTATGAAGGAGTGAAGTTTCAAAAAGGTTGGCTGCTCAGGTTATACTGACATTTCCAGCTGTAAAATTAAGTAGATCTCATTCTCGAATTTACTTGTGGACATAAAATCTGATACTTATCATACACTGGAGAGTCGCTCACAACTTTGTAATCACAAGTGTTTTTCAGAATACATTATTTTTTCCATTTGGACAGTTGTGTGAAAGTTCTAGTATTTTCATCAAATCACCTCAGACTTGGTGTTGAAACCTGTAGGTAAACAATTATCAAAAAAAGTTGACTTTTTTGGATTTGTTTGCTGCGATACATGAAGCAAACCACATTAGTGGGGTTTATTTAAACCAGCTACCGGAAACTCTATCAAGCATTTTCTGACTGAGACAAAACTTAAAATATGTAGTAAGAGATGGCCTGACAAATGTGGCCGAATGTGCCAAAATGCTAAACATAAAAACTGTTTTTACTAACTAGTGGTGTCAAAATATTAACAAAAGTTTATTGTTCATTAAATATCAAACTCATGTTGACATTTCTATATGGCTGCCACATGCCAAACAAACCCTTTGGCATGGAGCCAAACAGCTGAACCTGATGAATGCTTTGTCTGATTTTCACAAAACTTTACTCATACAAGACAAGCCTTTAGCATAGTTCATTTGAAAAAAAAAAAACACAAAAAACATGCAGCTTTTTGGGGATGCACCAAAATTTTGGCCACAGAAATGTTTTTGCTGAAAATTGAGAAAAATAGAATGTCCAGTGTTTGGACAAAATAAGAATAAATTAGAAGTATAAAAAATTAAAGGTTAAATAGATTCATATCGAAGTGTGAAAATCAGTGAGAATGTGCAAAAAACAAAAGGTAAATTCTAGTACACGCTAGTAAATTCATTCACTTGGATAACCAGACAATTTCAACTGTTGAGGGCAATTTCATAGACAAATACTGCAGCATACAGACTGTAGTAATTTCAGTAAGTTTATTTTATGTAAATTAAGTTTTTAGATGGAAAGGGTATGAGACCCCCTGGGATTACAGGACAACGTTAGTCCTCAGAGAGATGATGATGAAGGCTATTGTAGTGTGTTTAATATGTCTCTAGCATAGTTAATTTGGTGCATGAGGGTCTCTAGGGGGTGCTATAATGTTTCATTAAGTGAATGTCATACAAAGGTTAAACTGTCCATTTGGGTAAGAGTGTGAGCCAAGAGTACAGCAGATTCATATCTTTAAAACATGACTGATACCTGTCGGGACCAAGAGCTATTTGCTTCCTTGCCCAAAGCCCCGACATATGATGGTTTTTAAAATCTAAACTATTCTGTGCTGTGGTTTTGTTCTAATTATTGTCTTAATCACTTACAAAAAAAAACAAAAATAAAATAAACAAAAATAGAAGGGGAATTCTATCAAAAATAAAAGAAAGTAGAATAAAAGACTTCAGCTGCTGAGTTCTTGTGGAAGGGAGAAAAAGGCTTCTTCTTTATTTCAGCATCAGGTGGCACAGGGTCTCGAGAGACCCCAACTGTGCAAATACAGTGTTCCAAACAACAGTTTATACCATTTATCTGGGGTAGTTTGATATCCCCCCGCCTTTCTTCTCAAATTTTGATATTAGCTCATTCTGTAATAGGTGCATCTCTTCATCCATCAGTTTGGCCATCGCATGATGAGCTCACTCCTCAAAACTGGCTTCAACTGGTTTTTACCAGCCTGCTCTACCTTTCAAAGTCAACCTGCCCCTCTCTTCACTGGGTCAATAGGTACACACAGGCCTGTCTGTGAACCCAGCAGCTTTCCAGTGTCTAGAATCTCCTATGCAGACAGTCTAAGGCTCTTTGTGAGAGAATTAATATTCTCTGTTAGGCAATACTTCCTATTTGGTTATTGATTACAATATCTAATCTATTTAATTACTGATTAAGGAATTATTTATTGAAAATCTCCGTCATACCAGCCCATCAGCTTTCAGTAGGGAGAAATGTATGAGAAATGATTAAAAGATCATCACTCAGATGTAAAACTCTGCACTGTATCTTATTTTATAATCATAGATAAGGCAACCATATCAAAAAGTTCAACTGTGACAGCTACTTCAGCTAAACCACTTTGTAATACAACTAAGGTCATTTATCTTTGGTTTCTTTGCTAAAATGTGATATAAAAAGTAAAAAAAAGGCAGTATGTATTTTTAGCATTTCATGCATGATCCTCACATACATGATCAATGCAACAGATGAAGACCATTTGATAAATATTTAAATCTTATCATTCATCTTCTGACTCCGAGAAGGCCTCAAACTCCTGTGTTAATCCTCACTGAGTGTGTGTGTGTGTGTGTTGGGGGGGTTGGAGGTGGGGTGTGTGGATTGTTTTTGGAAGTGTACAATAGTTTTTATATGTAGTCCTTAGTTACTGTATAACTACTGTGTAATTGATGTGTTAGTGTGTATGCTTATGTAATTACTATGTTAAGGTGTAGATAGTTTTTGAAGATTCCACCATTCTTTCCTATGGGGCAAAAATTATGTAAAGATCTAAAACCTTTGCAGACTGTGTAACACCTGAACAGGATCTTATTTTCAGGCAGCTGATCAATAATCCTAACGAATAAAGACCTTTTGATAAACTCTTGTTTATCTATGTAGAGTATAAGTGAAGCAAAATGACCATCCTGCTCAATTTAAATTATAGAAACACTATAGCTGTTAAACACAAATATTTAGTCTTGATAAAAAAAAATACAGAAAATCTAACATTAACATTTTTTATATTTTAAACATAATACAAACCATTAGTTGCAGAACCACACAACTTGAAGAGTATCTTCAGATCCTGATCCCATATAACAAAAATTACCAAATAGAAGGATTTAGAACAAGAGCTGACTATTAAACATATTTTAAACACATGTTTGGGTTTAACTTTGGATCAAAGTGACAGACAAAATTCTTTTCAAATCTCTAAGGGATTCATAAACCTTCATCAACTATCTTGATCAATGGAGGCATTTTCATAAACTCTGGCTGGCTGTCACTGGTGTATTAGGCCTTACAGAGCTGGTTCATGCTTGAACCTGCCACTTATTGCTGCCTTTGATTTTCAGTTTTCCACCTGTGAAGGTGCACAGCATTAGCATACTAGAATAATTTTATACATTTATCTGCAGCCAAAAATACAGATTCCAAACTTTTGAATAGTAATGTGTCTACTTTATGGCTAATCCCCTGAAATAATGTTTGCGAAATACACATTCACAAAAGCTACTAGGGCTGAATGATTGTGTTTTGTAATGAATGAGTCTACTATAATAATTAAAACATAATTAGTATAATATGATGTATTACTATATCAAAGAAGTGATGTACAAATAAATATTTACTCTTTTTTTTACTTTCACAAGTGAGAGAGTCTAGAAGGACACACTAGCAAAAACATTCTGAAATAAATAATCATTCAGAAACTGTGTTTAATTTGGTTTTGGAGGCAGTGAATGTCTCACCAGATGCCATATTTGTTCTTTTTTATGACAAGATAAAAAAAATCTATTAAATAATCAACTAATACAAAGACTGAGTTCTGTAAAAACTCATAAAAGTGGGTGTGGTCTCTGTATTCCTAGAATACCTGAGGAAATAATGTCCAGTATACCAGACCAAATTTTAGGGGAAGCCAAGCTAATGAACATGCTGAAAATTATGATTAGGAAAACTCTGATTTCCAGAAATAATAACTAGTAATCAAAGCCCACAAATGTGATAATGTAATAAACATTAGCCAGTACTGTAGCTAATAAGAGTCACTAAAACACAGGAGTAAAACAGTAATTCAATGGTCAAACCCAGAAATGCCCTAGACACAAAACAAAACAATAAAATGGTAAGTTATAACAAGTTGTGTAAAATCAATGTTTTTCCTGCTATATGAATGCCTAACATTTCTTAATATAGAAATTTTTTTGACTATATTTCAGATCAGCTGCCCAAACCTTCAGAAATAGGTGAAATTGTGGATACAGTCATCACTACAGTGGTTTTAAAGCTCATCGTGGTTGTCATTGTTTACATGCGTAAAGGTAAGCACTTACTTTGTTACTTTTGTTCACACTTAGTTTGACTGACCAGTGTGACCACCAGACCTCCAGTTCTAATTTTCAAGGCACTGAAAATGACCTTACCTGACTGGATTGATACTTTTATTATAGCAAAAGGAGACATAACTGGGTGAAAGAAAAAAAAAACAAACAAACAAGCATGCAGCTTTTTGGGGATGCACCGGAATTTTGGCCACAGCAATGTTTTTGCTGAAAATTGAGAAAAGTAAAAAGTCAAGTGTTTGGACAAAATAAGAATAAATTAGAAGAATAAAAAATTAAGGTTAAATAGATTCATATCAAAGTGTGAAAATCAGTGAGAATGTGCAAAAGATAAATAAAGTAAATTAAAGTAAGTAAAAATAAAGTAAAAAAAGCTAAAAAGCTAGTAAAATTCATTCACTTGGATTACCCGACAATCTCAGCCGTCAATTTCATAGACGAGTTTTCAGATGGAAAGGGATGGGACCCCCTGGGATGATGAGACAATGTTAGTGTAGGACCTCAGAGGGATATGATGAATGCTGCTGTAGTGTGATTAGTTGAGAAATGTGTAGACAGTCTCTGTAGTATGTGTAGGGGAGAAATTAGACACCCTAGTGGAGTAAGGCCAGAAGCAATGAAACATTCAAAGGCTTCCTGTGGTGAAATTGTGGGATAAAAATAATAATATACACATCACTTATTTGTATTTAATCAAATCAGCTCTAAGTCTTACTATGATTTTACACACACATGCATATATATATAACCATCCTCTGCTGGAGGTTAGGGAACCAGCCTTGTGACCAGAAGGTTGCCGGTTTGATCCCCTGAGTTGACAGTACGTGACTGAGGCGCCCTTGAGCAAGACACCTAACCCCCAACTGCTCCCTGGGTGCTGCACCTAACCCCACTGCTCCCCTAGAGCCTGTTGTGTGTGTTTTGGTCTTGTCCCTTACATACAGAGATTTCTCCAGATTCTCTGAACCTTTTAATGATATTATGTACTGTACATGATGAAAAACAAAGTTGAGAAAGGTTATTCTTGAATTGTTGCACTATTTGATGGTGCAGTCTTTCACAGAGTGGTGAACCCCTCCTCATCTTTACTTCTGAAAGACTCCGCCTCTCTGAGATGCTCTTTTATACCCAATCATGTTACTGACCTGTTGTCAATCAACCACCAAGTGCTTTTTTAGCATTACACAACTTTACCAGCCTTTTATTGCCCCTCCCAATTTTTTTGGAACAAGTTGTTGGCATCAAATTCAAATGGCCATATATTTTTCACAACAGTTTGATAAAATGATTTGCACATCATTGCATTTTGTTTTTATTTCCCAACTTTTTTGGAAATGGGGTTTTATATATATATATATATATATATATATATATATATATATATATATATATATATTTATAGAGAGAGAGAGAGAGAGAGAATACACCCCTCACATTTCTATTATTTTACTCAGTGTACAGCTTGTATAGCAGTATAGATTTTCTGTCCTCTGAAACCCAACACACAGCCATTAATGTCTAAATAGCTGCCAACACAAGTGAGTACACCTCACAGTGAACATGTCCAAATTGTGCTCAAAGTGTCAATATTTTGTGTGAGGATGTCCCACAGGTGCTCAATTGGGTTTACGTCTGGAGAAAGACTTGGCCAGTCCATCACCTTTACCTTCAGCAAGGCAGTTGTCATCATGGAGGTGTGTTTGGGGTCATTATCGAGTTGGAAAACTGTTTTTTGAAGCCAACCTCTGGATATGACGCTGAACACGTGGACTCAGCTTCTCTGGTCGACCCTGGCGAGGCCTGTTCAGAGTGGAACCTATCCGGGAAAACTGCTGTGTGACCTTGGCCACCGTACTATAGCTCAGTTTCAGGGTGTTAGCAGTCTTCTTATAGCCTAGGCCATCTTTGTGGACAGCAACAATTCTCTTGCTCACATCCTCAGAGAGTTCTTTGCCATGAGGTGCCATGTTGAATATCCAGTGGCCAGTATGAGCGAATTGTACCCAAAACACGAAGTTTAACAGCCCTGCTCCCCATTCACACCTGGACCCTTGTAACTCTAACGAGTCACAACACGACACAATTGGGCACAATTTGGACATGTTCACTGAGGTATACTCACTTGTGATGCCAGCTATTTAGACATTAACTGTGTGTTGAATTCTTTTCAGAGGACAGTAAATCTATACTGCTATACAAGCTGTACACTGACTACTTTAAGTTATAGCCAAGTTTTATTTCAATAGTGTTTCCCATGAAAAGATATAATAAAATATTTGCAGAAATGTGAGGGGTGTACTCACTTTTGTGAGATACTATATATACACACACTATATTGCCAAAAGTATTCACTCACCCATCCAAATCATTGAATTCAGGTGTTCCAATCACTTTCATGGCCACAGGTGTATGAAACCAAGCACCTAGGCCTGCAGACTGCTTCTACAAACATTAGTGAAAGAATGGGTCACTGAAATTTCTTCCACAGTCAACTGTCAGTGGTATTATAACAAAGACCTCCAAACTTCATGTGGCCTTCAGATCAGCTCAAGAACAGTGTAGAGAGCTTCATGGAATGGGTTTCCATGGCTGAGCAGCTGCATCCAAGCCTTATATCAACAAGCGCAATGCAAAGCGTCAAATGCAGTGGTGTAACGCGCCGCCACTGGACTCTAGAGCAGTGGAGACGTGTTCTCTGGAGTGACCAATCACGCTTCTCCGTCTGGCAATCCGATGGACGAGTCTGGGTTTGGCGGTTGCCAGGAGACGGTACTTGTCTGACTGCATTGTGCCAAGTGTAAAGTTTGGTGGAGGGGGGATTATGGTGTGGGGTTGTGTTTCAGGAGTTGGGCTCGGCCCCTTTTTCCAGTGAAAGGAGCTCTTAATGCTTCAGCACCAAGAGATTTTGGACAATTTCATGCTCCCAACTTTGTGGGAACAGTTTGGGGAGTTTGCCCCTTCCTGTTCCAACATGACTGTGCACCAGTGCACAAAGCAAGGTCCATAAAGACATGGATGAGCGAGTTTGGTGTGGAAGAACTTGACTGGCCTGCACAGAGTCCTGACCTCAACTCAACAGAACACCTTTGGAATGAATTAGAGTGGAGACTGCGAGCCAGGCCTTCTCGTCCAACATCAGTGTCTGACCTCACAAATGCGCTTCTGGAAGAACAGTCAAAAATTCCCATAAACACTCCTAAACCTCGTGTTTTCCCAGAAGAGTTGAAGCTGTTATAGCTGCAAAGGGTGGGCTGACATCATATTAAACCCTATGGATTAAGAATGGGATCTCACTCAAGTTCATATGCGTGTGAAGGCAGACGAGCGAATACTTTTGGCAATATATTGTATGTCACTAATTGGAAAATGTTCCTCACTGCTGCAGATTGTGGATTTTGACTTTTAAACATCACCTGGTAACACTTTCTATGACACGTTTGCAAGCATCTATAAACACATAACATGTTATAATGCATTCATAAGGCGTTATAAACATGGTTATAAATATTTATAAAAGTGCATTACACATTATAGCCATGCTTATTATGCATTATGAATTGTTAAGATAATGCATTATAAGGATTGTTCATAACAAATTATTAGAGCTCATAAGTTGTATTTGTCCACTCTAAGTAAAGCGTACTGTACTAAAGCCTCCTCCAGTGTTAAGAGTTCTAACATCAGGTGCTAGAAACCTTCACTCTGTAACATCACACTACACTACAGTAAGGCTAAGGCGTTCTATTGGATATGCAGTGTTAAGTTAGTGCCAAGCTAACGGTGGTGTACATTACCTTTCCCACACTGGGTAAAACACTGATGGCAGCTCTAGTTTAAACTCTGACATTTGAAGCCTGTAATGAGCTTTATTGTGAATGTTATAGTGTTTCAGTAAATCCTTCAGTAAATACTTCAACGTGAAGCCTCACTCTTAACACTGGAGGAGGCTTTAGTACAGTACACTTCACTTTACTTAGAGCGGACAAATACGACTTATGAGCTCTTATAATTTGTTATGATCAGTACTTATAATACATTATGCTAACAATTCATAATGCATAAGCATGGCTATAATGTGTAATGCATTTTTATAAATATTTATAGCCATGTTTATGATGCCTTATGAATGCATTATAATATGGTATGAATGTGTTTATAGATGCTTACAATTGTGACATTCATAGAAAGTGTTACCCATCACCTTTATGACATTGGTGTACAGTGGACTAATGATCTTAAGAAAGGATGAGATCTGGACTGGGTGATTACAGCAAAAAAACAGTCTATTATAAGATTCCTGTATCCGCTCAGATTCCAATGTTTTAGATCAGATCAGGACATCAATACGCGTATCAACACATACCATCAATAAGTGTAAATCTCTGTACAAATTAGTTTGTAAATGGCTCAGCCACCTAAGTCATTACTCGCATCAACACTTTTTCATAGTCTAGTTATGTGAAGTTTTATTCATATTCACGTTGTTAATTAATCATGTGCTTGATATGCTTTTACATGTTGTCAAAACACACACCGTTAAAGCATGCTTGAGGTAAAGAGGTATACGTATAGCATACAGAAAAAATAAATCTTATCTTCATAACTTTTGTCTTCACACAATGTCCATATGTTCAAAGTCATCAGTGGTCACCAGAGTTAGATAACAGTATTCCGTGTGATTACTAACAGGATTACCAGTTTGATTCAATCTTGTGGTCTTGCTTTGAAATTCACCATTTTAAATAATAAATGTCACTTAAATTGTGGATAGAAGCTTAAAAGATTAAGACTTCTAAAATCGTCGGCTGCATTGATTTCTGTAGATTGCCTCAACAGCTGAGATGTAAGGGACCATTTGAAAATAACATTGCAAAGCGATGATCAGGAGTTCTTAACCTTTTTCACTGTGTGACCCTATTTAAGGATGAAAATGTTTTGCTGCAATGAATATTGTTATTGATTAGTGGGCTTGATGACATTTGTGCAGCACATTTTCATCACATTACTGAAAGAGGGAAAACACAGATAGTGGTAGTTAATTTACAAGACAGGTTATACACAAATTTCACAAAGTCCAAAATAAGGGAACACTTCAGTGTATCACCATCTAAAAAGACTATTTTCTGTACTGTGTGTAAAACCTGAATTCACCTTTGACAGCAGAACAACTGTCATGCTTCAGGAGTTAGAGCAGAGGTCTTCTAACCCTGGTCCTGGAAAATTACCTTCCTGCAGAGTGTAGTTACAGCCTGCATTTAATATGCTGCCCCTTCCCTTACCTAACTGTAATACATCTGATCCAGCTAATCAGGAACTTCTAAAGAAGTTAATTAGCTGGAGCAAGAATGGGAGACTGTGGTTGGAACTGAAGAGATCCATGATTTATCTGTGACCATCATGTTTCAGCACATAGGCCTTCATCAAGATTGAACAGAATCATGATTCCATTGTTGTTTAAGTACCAATGAACAGGAAATACAATTTAAAAAGAACCAATAAAATGGCTGAAACACCAGTCATCCAGTTGAAACAAAGGAAGTTACAGATTCAACCAATGGCAGCTTTCACATCTCAAATAAACAGCTTTCTGCTTTAACATAATTCTCACAAATATTTAGAATAAAACAGAGGAAAATTATGATGGCATCAAAGGGCAAAAAAGGACAAGTTACTGCAGATAAAAGTCATATGGAATTCACTGTTAGCTGCAGTCCTACAATTCAGTCATCATTTCACTTCACAAAACAGTGCACTTTTTTGCACGTATGCTTTGTTTTAAGGTAATCATTTCATCAAAATAGTTTTTCTCTTTATGTAATTATAAGACTTTAAAAAGAAGAAACCAAAAGTAACATAAAGTAACCAGATCACATTACTTCAGGGTATAGATTATATTATTAACAGGTGGTCAGTATCTGTACTGGACTACATTTTAAAGTCACTCTCTCAGCCCTGTTAGTCACACTAGTTCATACAGTCTGTTCACTGAACCAGGACTAGAAAATATAGAAAATACTTTGTGCATGTTTATGTTCTTAATCATTAATTTGGGGAATATTTTGAAGATTTGGTAATTTTTCCTCTTTGGAACACAGCATGAAATATTGTCTTTAATAGATTTCATACACACTCAATTCTACATACTACAGACCAAACACCTGCTGATTTTCTCTTCACATGTGCCTGTGTTCATTCTTATACTTCTCTGTTTACAGGCATCAAAAGAATGCAAGAAATGGAAAAAGGTAAGATTTTTCGGTAACACTTTCTATGAGTGTCACATTTGTAAGCATCTATAAACACATTTATAACATGTTATAATGTATGTATAAGGCATTATAAACGTGGTTATTAATATTTATAAGAATTTGACTGAATTACACTTTATAGCCATGTTTATTATACATTATGAATTTTTTATATAATGCATTATAAGTAGTGTTAATATCATGTTATAATGTCAGTGCCAAAGAAGTCAGTCCCAGCTTGGAGAGCGCAAAGTAAAGACAAATACCAAGCTAACGGTGGTGTACATTACCTTTCCCACATTGGGTAAAACACTGATGGCAGCACTAGTTTAAACTCTGTCATTTGAAGCCTGTAATGTGCTTTACTGTTTATGTTTTAGTGTTTCAATAAATCCTTCAGTAAATACTTCAACTTGAAGCCTCACTCTGAACACTGGAGGAGGCTTTAGTACAGTACGCTTCACTTTACTTAGAGCGGATAAATACAACTTATGAGCTCTTATAACTTATTATGATCGGTACTTATAATGTATTATGTTAACAATTCATAATGCATAATAAACATGGCTATAATGTGTAATGCATTTTTATAAATATTTATAGCTATGTTTATAATGTCTTTTGAATGCATTATAACATGTTATGAATGTGTTTATAGATGCTTACAAAGGTGACATTCATAGAAAGTGTTACCGATTTTTCATATTTTTACTTTTATTTAATCAGAGAAGTTTATCTGATACTGTATGATCCACTGAATCAGTGTAGAGCTGAAGAAGAGTCACACATGTAAACAGTGAAACAGCAGAGGATTTATTCACAAACAGAACTGTTACATACTGTGTTTGGAGATGTGGGTGAGAGTCACACTGATCATGAACAGAGGCAGCAACTCAAGAACAGTTCAGTTTGCTTCAATGAGGAACAGAGCGCTCCACTCAAAAATTTGTGAGATCCTGTTTGTGTGGATTAATGATGTTTTATCAAATGCAACATAGTTAAACATTCTCTGCTGCAGGACCAACTGTTTTCCTGGTTGGTCCACCAGGCTGACACTGTTGCCCTATCATAAATCAGAATGCTGTCATGGATAAACAGATGGTCCTGCTGTTTTAAGAATTAGATTTTTATTGAGCAGAGTGTCTGATGTGATTGTTTATCTGTTTGGATATAGGAGATCTGTAGGTGTTTTGCTGCTCTGCTAAGCAGTGTGAATGTTGCATATGTTAATGACCCCCATCTAAGACATGTAGCGGTCACACTGAAAACGGTTGCACTGGCCCTTCGTGGATAAGAACGGTTACTCCAGAGTTATTAATGCTTACACTGCATATTATTTCTGAAAATGTCACCCAGTCACCACACCGAAGAAGCACTGTTTACTTGTTTAATGCAGCAAGTTGAGAAAAGGTAAAACTGAAACAAAACAGCAAAACAAACAACGTGATACAGATAGAGGGTACTTCAATCACAAATGACTGGTAACTGTATCTCTATAGCATTTCTTATTTCTCTATTAGCATACCGCTAACATCAGCACCAGACAGAGATTAACATAGGCAATTAACACTTTCCATACATAAAATATTGCATTATATTGCATGATAAACATGTCAAAAGTGATCTACATACCGACAATGCTTCAAAAAGGCTCAAACAGATGTTAGATGGAACATGTGAAACAGTCTCACTCACATACAGTGCAGAAGATCTGCTGTACATCATGCAGTCGGACACACAGGCAGGGGAAGTGCACTGGAGCGCTGGTTAAACTCTGCGGGCTCTGCACAATGCTCTTCATTCACATGGCAAATCTATACTCCTTAAGGAATGAATTGGACAAGCTTTCCCTTCTAAACAGTATTAGAAATTCAGCAGGAAGAGTCAGGAGACTGGAGCTTTGGCATTGATTGGAGTTTATTTCCACATACAGAGTATGGGTACAGCATGGTTGATCAACAGTCAATCAGCAGTATCAGGAGTCTAGTCTTATTCACGTGCATGCAGACGATCATGCATGGGCACAGCTTGGTCATCAGTGTGTCATCAGTCTAGTCTGGTCACCAGTCCAGTCTGACAAGAATATTTTGGAAGGACTTATATACATTGAAGTGGGAGGAAGGAGGAGGAAAAGGAGTTTGAGGAGAGATAAGGAGGGGTTGTAGAAGGAAAATATGGATAGAGATGTAGGGGGTAGAAATAAGGGAGGGTGATTTTTATCATCTTCAGGTCGTGAGACAAAGGGTCATTTCAATACAAACAAAGAAGTGAGGGGGTAAGGCGAGATTGCAACCAGTTTCACCTTCCTGCCATTTGCTTAAACTCTACAATGAGCATGGTTTAAACTTTAAGAAAATAACATAAGGAAAAATAACATATGTTGAGAATATTTTATCTCAACAGAACAAACAAGGACTTTTCTCTCTTCACTGTGCTGTGCTTCACTGAGTCTTGGCTCACTGAGTCTACTCTGGACAGTGCGCTCCAGCTCCATGGCTTTAACCTCTACAGAGCGGACCACTCCACGGAGCTCTCGGGCAAGAAAAAAGGTGGAATCTGCTTTTATATCAATCAAGGCTGGTGTACAGATGTTACAGTGTTAAGGAAAACATGCAGTCCTAACTTTTTCAACCTGAACGCAGATCCATTGTTAAGGAACCACAAAGAGGCCCCATTTATCTGAGCCGACTGGCTGAGAAAATGCCGCAGACGCCATAAAAGGGGCAGGAGAGCCGGCGTTCTGGTCAGAAGAGACAGATCTCTTTCCAGCGAGAGACACAGGACTGCTGTGGAATATCTAATCATCTTGTGCAGACCGCTGTGGCTGCGAAGAGAGATTTCAGGGGTCATTGTCACCACCACTACATTCCACCACAGGCTGATACAGACCTGGCACTCTGGAAACTGTACGAGGTTGTTAACTGGCAGGAGACCACGTGCCCAGAGGCTGCCTCCATTGTTGTTGGGGACTTTAATAAAGCAAACTTCCAACATGTCTCATGCAGCACATGAAGGTCATGCATGCTGGACCACTGCTACTCCTCCTTCCATGAGTCATACAAAGCCCTCCCCCGACCTCTGTTTGGCAAGTCGGATCATCTCTCCATTCTGCTCTACCCTCATAGGCAGAAGCTGAAAAGTACCGCCTACTCAACTGTGAAGTCTGTGCAGCTCTGAATGCACATACTGGTGCTTTTAAATGAGGAAACTCATATGAGTATAAAAAAGCCAGCTATGCTCTCCGTAAGCCCGTAAGAGCAGCCAAACGCAAGTACAGGGCTAAAGAGGAATCTCAGTTCAACACCACTAATACAAGAAGCCTGTGAGAGGAGTTAAACACATTAACGGACTTTAAGAGGGAAACTTGTCCCCCCTGTCTCTGTGGATGATGTTTGCAGATCCTTCAGGTGGCATGGCATACTTGGCAGGAGTGTTTACAGACATTTTTAACCTCTCTCTCCCACTCTCAGTTGTTCCCACTGGCTTAGAATTAAAAAAGGAAAGTTTATTGTGTAGCTTCACAAAACAGTGCACTTTTCCTGTTTGCTTTGTTTTAGGGTAATCATTTTATAGAAATAGTTTTTCTCTTGTCTTTATGTAATTATATGACTTTAAAAAGGAGGAACCAAAAGCAATGGAAAGTAATTATATCACATTACTTTTATGCAGTAATCCTTTAGATTGGGTCACAGATTATATTTTTAACAGGTAGTCAGTAATCTGTACTACCAGGACTAGAAAATAGTTTGTGCATGTTTATGCTCTTAATCATTGATTTGGGGAATATTTTTAAGATTTGGTCTTTTTTCCTCTTTGGAACACAGTATGAAATATTGTCTTCAACACATTTCTGTAGCAGAACTAGCAGTTATGAAATTGTTGCTTGAATCTCAAATAAGAACTTAGATTAAGCCAGATTTATCAAAACTCTACAGGCCAGAGAAGAGAGGTAACATGCTTACCAAGGATGCTTCAATCAAAGACAGAATTTGTTGGTTGAATAGCACACAACATGATAGGTCCTTCTCACCTAAAGGTAATCAGCTATTCACTGTTTCCAAATCTGGTAGGTGCTGCATAATCTACGAGTGCCTCCCCAAGTGTCACACCCTCTTTTGTTTCAGTTAGGGAATAATTCAAATACCAAAAACGGTTTAGATTATTCTTTTAAACTTTCAAAACCAAAGGAAAATTTGTTTTTGCTTCATAACAGACCATTTTAACCCATGTTACCTGAAAAGCAACACACATATTAAAGACACAAGCAAACATTGTATGTAATCTCTTAGTACCTTTTGTTGTGAGTAAATTCAACCACAGTATGGGCATTAATTCAGGAACCAAAATGAAAAAGGAACACATTCAGGTTACATACTTTTCAGTTTTGCAAATGAGCTACAATCAAATGGCTACATCAGTGAATGATAAAAGTGATACACTATGTATTATTAGCATCTACTAATAGAAAAGATACTTATTTTAGGGAATCGACTACATAATATATAGATCATATCGCCTATAAACCATATAAATGTTTAGTTTCATGCAAACTAAAATGTTTTCATTTCATTTTCACATGTCTGAAAGGGTTTGGTGGCTGTGTGATGTGTCTTGTTCTCACTACTTGGTGGTGCTATAGGTTCATGTCTGAAATATTAAAAAAAGGAAAGGTGTAATTTCACCCCAGATTCTCATAGCAGTCTTCTTCTTTGTGTCTCCAGTGTCCTTGAAACAAAGCAAATTTAGAAATTTAATTTTCTGGTGCTTAGAGAGTTTTTGGTGAGCCATGCAGCTGGATGCCAGCAAGAGCTTTTAATTGTTGCATTGTGCAACCTTAGTGGCAGAAATCTGATAACTTCCCACTGTACCTGGTACCACGACAACTTCCTTTTAGGCCATAAAACTAAATCCTAAATCCTGTCTATGGCTCAGACTTTGTGGAGCCACAGCTATGAAGTTTCGAGGTTGTCAGAAGGTGAACAAACTGGTTTTAGGAATCCAGATGGGGTTCACTACATTTCACACACACGCAATTCTACAGACAACTGCTACCCATACTACAGATGAAACGCCTGCTGATTTTCTCTTCACATGTACATGTGTTCATTCTTATACATCTCTGTTCACAGAAATAATAAGAAGAATACCAGATGAACTGGACAAACTGCTAAAAGGCAAGTTTTTTTTTTTATATTTTGACTTTTATTTAACCAGAGAATCTGAAGGTTATTTGATACCATCTAGTTCATTGAAATCAGTGTAGAGCTTGATGAGAAAGTGAAACAGCAGAGGATCTATTTACAAACAGAACTGTTACATACTGTGTTTGGAGATGTGGGTGACAGTCACACTGATCATGAACAGAGGCAGCAACTCAAGAACAGTTCAGTCTGCTTCAATGAGGAACAGAGCGCTCCACTCAAACATTTGTGAGATCCTGTTTGTGTGGGTTAATGATGTTTTAATGATAGACAAAACTCTATGAGACCTCTTAAGCTGACTTCCACATATTAAGCTTTAGCTTCAATGGTATTATCAGGTTTCCAATAGATTCCATCTGTCGCAGTGGCCATCAAATGAAATTAAATGTCAGAAAACGTGCAAGACTTTTTCACTGTGTGACCCTATTTAAGGATGAAAATGTTTGGCTGCAATGAATATTGTTATTGATTAGTTGGCTTGATGATGTTTGAGCTACACATTTTCATCACATCAGTGAAAGAGAGAAATAACAGGACAGGGTTATAAATAACTCAAAGTCCAAATTAATGGAAAATACTTTGTGCATGTTTATGTTCTTAATCATTAATTTGGGGAATATATTAAAGATTTGGTATTTTTTCCTCTTTGGAACACAGCATGAAATATTGTCTTTAATAGATTTCATACACACTCAATTCTACAGACAACTGCTACCCATACTACAGACCAAACACCTGCTGATTTTCTCTTCACATGTGCATGTTTACATTCTTATACTTCTCTGTTTACAGAAAAAAATCAGAAATCAGAAGTGGGAGACCCTCAAATGGGTAAGCTGGAGATTTTTCATATTTTTACTTTTATTTAATCAGAGAATCTGAAGATTATCTGATACTGTATGATCCAATGAATCAGTGTAGAGCTGAAGAAGAGTCACACATGTAAACAGTGAAACAGCAGAGGATTTATTCACAAACAGAACTGTTACAAAACTATTGAGCTTAAAGACTAGTATCTCTAAAGTGCTCTCATTTCACACTGTGGTTACATAAAGCTACTTGAAAACAATCCCACTTGTAAAAGAGAAATGATTACTAAGAAAAGGAACTGAGATTTCTAAAACATAATTCTGAAGTTTGTGTTCATCAACACTATAACATTTCTAAACAATGCTTAAGTTAAAAAGAAGTTATACAATGTACAGTGAAAGAAATGTCGAGTACATTATCTAGTTACTATTAATATTTGCTGTGGATATTTATGGAAGAACTTCTATTATGCTTGATGTATGGTATTTTTCATGAAGATACTCATACAAAATACAAACTTTACTTACACAGTTCTACTTCTAAGGGAAAGAAAACTACATGAAAACTCAAAAGAAAAGAAGATATATAAAGTTAAAACATGATTCAAAGGAACATATGGATTTAGTAACATTATGATATTTCTGGAAAAATAAGTAAGTGAAATACAGTTACAAATGATCAAAGATCAACTCAATAATTTTGATTAATGAAATTGGGCTACAATTCAAGAATCTTAAAATAACCATCAAGTTGTAGTCTTAGTATTAATTCACATCTGACAATGCTGCATGGGAAAACATGGTTTGGGTTACACATTGATATTCTAACAGAGACAAAGAGGTATTTTTGCTAATTTGATTAAGAAGGGAGAGTCATTTGATTTAGCATTTAATTAAAGACTGGCATTGTCATGTCATTTACCATACACCAATAATTTGTCAGAGAACAGGACAAATGAAGCTGGGTTCTTAGGACTTAGTCTCTGGAAAGAGCCTAAAGGAATTTACAATGTCTTTGAATGCACTCAAGGGGTTTGCAAAAGGGATATAGAAAAGGGGTCAGCATTACAGGCTCAGGGTTATCTGGTCATCTCATCTTGGTCCTTGAGCCAGATGCCTTCCTTTGCAGGGAGATGAGATGCGTATGTGTGGCCAAGAGAAAAGGGAATTTCCAAAAGTCATAAAATCTAGTTTGTATCCAGAATTTTCTTTTGTTAAGTCAACAGTCCCCAGATGTACTGGGTTGGTTGAGAGGGAAGACGGTTTTGAGGTGAGAAAGAGATCAGATGTGGTGTTTGGGAGAGTGTGTCTTTCAAGCCTTCTGAGGAGCCATAAACTTGATTAGTCAGATTTTCTCCAGTCATCCTGATACCTGGGGAATTGTTCTTTGTATGTTAAGTCAAAGGTTTAACTTTATCCAAGAAGTTCTGATCAGTTTAAGAATTAAAAATAGCCAAGTCCACTACACTCTTTGCAGATTACTCTAAGTAGCTCTCTTATCTCTCAGTCATCAGTGGTCACCAGAGTTAGATAACAGTATTCTGTGTGAT